>NC_060272.1:97062495-97200051 GCF_021613505.1 Equus quagga
CGTGTAGGTCCCTGACCGAGATCCGAACCCACAAACCTGGGCCGCTGAAGCATAATGTGCTAAATTTAACCACTATGCCACAGGCCAGCCCCTACATTTTTTTTTCAATGCCTAGCACCTACAATAATTCTGGCACATTGTAAGTAGTTTCTCGAATAAACAGATGACTGAATTCATAAGCAACCTTGGAGTACCTCCTGTGTGCCAAATACACATTTTCTTTAAAGAGTTTAAACTCAGATCAAATGAAATAAGACACCTCCTTGATCCATTATAAAAAATGACAGTTAATTAAAGCGTTATATTCACTGTGACTTCTTTCTCACTTGGAAACCCAAGATGAGGTAAAGATGAGTTTTCTCCATCATACTTGAGCTGTACAATATTTCAGACCAGAAACAAATTTGATCGTTATCACATAAACCCACTGTGAAACCAGGAGTCAAATGATGTCACTATTAAACTTTGTAGCTAAGGCTTAACTAATACATTCTGAGCTAAAATCATCCATAGTAAATGCAAGGAGACAGCTTTTAATGGATGTTTTATAAATTTTGCTTAAATTGCTTGATGAATTGAGAATTTCAGAATTAAGGATATTAAATGGGCATAAGATAAGGAATTATTAACATCATAAAAGAATTCATACAGGTTTAGAAATTAGCTCATAATTTACAAAAGGAAAGGAAAATTGGGGAAGATATGACATAATGCATGACAAAAGTAAGCACTGAATGTTAATGCAATATTCAAAGTCATGAAGATCCAAGAAGTTTAAAAATATAGATAACATCTGCTCTCAGTTGAGTGGGATTCATTTGCTAGGAAATTTGCCAAAGACATAAGCAGCCTAAAAATCTACGAATTACAAATGCTTTATGATTGTTCTGATTGGTTTGGCTTTTCTCAGATACTGGAATTTGAAAAGATGGACAACAAATTCCAGGCCACTGTATTCATTCACCAATGACTTCTTGGCTGTCATTCATTTGTCCCTTCTTATTGTCTGCCTCTCCTTCTTTTCCTACTCTGTTTCCAGACACAATTTTCCATTTAGTACTGACAACAATGTAAATTTGTATAAATATTTTAAGGTTCCAAAACACTAGTAAAAGATTCTCTCATTTGATTTTCACAACGCTTATGGGGGTGAAAAGGGAGAGTATCATGATTCTTTATTTTCCTCCATTTACCAATGATGCAAATAGGTTTAGAGAAGTTTAGAAACTTGCCTAAGGTCTGACAGTCTAGATCCAGTGTTCCCAAAGGGCTCCCTACAGGTGCCTTCTGTACATAGTAGGCTGACAGCACAATGGAAATCCCTGAGTCTCCTTAGCTTTTAGAGCGCATTATGACCACTGTAAAGATGTGAATATTCATTCACTTATCAAAGTTTCTTGAGCACCTACTATGTGCCAGGAACCATGCTAGATACTAAGTACTCATTAGTGAACAAAACAAAATAGTCCCTGTCCTTCTGGATCTTACTGTCTACTAAGGAAGAAGACTATTAAATAGATTCACTAACAAATATAGATGCATTTACATAGTCTGATATAAGTGTAATGAATGCCAAGCCCAGAGTGCCCTAAGAGAATAAAGGAGGGGATCTTATTTAAATGGGAGTGTGTATGTGTGCATCAGAGAAGGCATTTGAGGTGAGAGCAGCAGGGGAGTAAAGGGGATCTAGGGTGAGGAGGGGGAGAAAGTGGTCCTGTGAAAAAGATCAACATGTGCAAATGCTCTGAGCCCCTAACACTTCCCAGGAACTAAGAAGAAACTAAAAGAAAGCCAGGGTATCTGCATCGTCCTGCATAAGGAGGGAGAGTTTTGTGAGTTCCTGCGGCCCTTTGTAGGCCATGTTGAAGTGTTTTACTCCAAGGACAATGAGGGGCTACTGGAGTCAGGAAGAGACATGATCCAACTTACATTTTAAAAGATTACTCTAACTTTGTAGAGAATTAGTTTAGGCTAAGACAGCAGTGAGGGTAACAGAGAGAAGCCAACGGCTTTAAGATGTGTTGATGGTAGGGCCGGCCCAGTGGCCAAGAGGTTAAGTCCACCAGCTCCATTTTGGCGGCCCAGGGTTTCATCAGCTGGGATCCTGGGTGTGGACGTGGAACCACTCATCAAGCCATGCTGAGGTGGCATCCCACATGCCACAACTAGAAGGACCCACAACTAAAAATACACAACTATGTACCAGGGGGCTTTGGGGGAAATAAAATCTTAAAAAAAAATAAAAAAGATATGTTGATAGTAGAAATGAAAAGACTTAACGTGGAAGGTGAAGGAGAGATGGGAATCCAGGCTGGCTCTCGGGCTTCTGGAGGTGTCACTCATGGGGTAATTTTAGCCAAGTGAATATTTTCCTTGCTTCCGTTATTCACAGTAAAGCCCTCGTGTACATATAACGACGTAATCAGATACGTGTTCCACACTTATTGACATATCATTTCTTATTCTAGGCAGTAGCAACCTGGTAGTATTTTTAACCAGGATTTATCCTTCTCATATTCATATTGAGATTGTGTTAGAGCACATAAAGATGTATTTATACATCTGACAGTGTGAGGAAAAAAGATCTGGGTTTTTAACAACTTTCTGTGAAAAGGCACAGATGTGATTTTTGGAAGTTCCTGTACCAGGAGAAAAAAGATGTGTCCCATCCTAAGAGAGAAGACAAGTCTAACTCCTCCAACCCACACAGATCCTTTAAAAAAATAAATAAAGAGGTTAATACTTGGAGGAAAATCAGATAAAGTCCTCCTGCCTAATCGTTCACTATTACATAAACTCCATTTCTTTCCACTCTCCAGTAAATACTGACATGGCCATTTCTTTTTACATCTCAGGTTGGACGAAGAGGATCTTATGGTACAAAAGATAAACACAGCTAATAATCGTAACAGCTAATATGTGTACATGGTTTATATTTTATATACGGCTTTTACATATGCTATCTCACTATGGTCCTTTTAATTGGGAGATTATGCTCATTTGAAAGCTAAGAATATCAGACATTGTCCTTAGTGTTTTTTGTGTATTAATTCATTTAATCCTCAGAACAGTCTAATATTCTAAGGGTTTGGGGTAAATACCAGAAGCATCACTTGATAAGGCTAGAACTGAGGACAACAGACGTGCAGAGTCTTTGATTTTGGAGCATTCTGAAAGAGGGCCTTCTTCGGGCCCATGTGGGGTTGGAGGTACTTTGTGCTACAAAGGGACCCTGCTCCAGCAGAGGGCTCTACCCCCTGTTGCTCTATCTTCATATGGGGCTATCTTGAGATATCTTCCATCTTGTCAGAGGAAGTCTGAGCTTAGGTACCAGCTATTTACATCAGTTGCTAGGAAAGCCACCGCCCAATGCCTAAAGACCTCAGCAGCCTGTGGGAGGTTGTAGCCAGGAAAAGGAAGCCACCAGTCTCATGAGATCTTGAGATTGGAGATAGCTGCTTTCTCCCAGCTGAGGAGAAGGCAGTGGCTCCTAGCTTGAGGCAGCTTGTACTAGCCAATCTAGGATAATCCAAGGCCATTTTTGGACAATCCTGTGTATCATTCCACATATCCCTGCTCTTTAGATACAAATATTATCCCCATATACAGATAAAGAAACTGAGGCACAGAAAGATGAAACAGCTTGCCCAAGATGGCTTCAGAGGCTATATGCAGCCTCCCTATTTTAATATCTACATTCCTACCATGCTGGGAGAGTGAAGCAGGGAAGCAACACCCTGTCCCTCTGGTAAATACCAAGACTGGGCCTGCCCAGAGCTGGGGACCAGGTTAACACTTCACAGTCATCCAGTCCCAGGGCGAGAACCAGGGCATGAAGACCTGATATGAAGCCAAAACCTGCAGCACCTGACCAAGGGGACGATCAGGTGGATAAGAACTGAATCTGAGCAAGCCAGTTTGATGCCCCCAAAGTTTGCCTGTAGATTTGTAAATCCATACTCTTGGAATACGGCCCCTCCCCCCCAATTTTTTTGCTGTTGTCCTTGTAGTGATACACAGATTAGTCATTGCATTTGTCACCTAGGGCCAGATTCCAAGAAAGAAGTTATCCTGAGCTATGTGAGCTTATGATTTTTTAGGAAAAGATCTTAGAGCAGGAATAGTCACAGTTTGAGAGATCTTCAAAATACCATTTTCTACCTCAAGTGAAGCCTCAAGGAAAGTATAGAACTATATAGAATTTACTAAGAAGTAGCAATGAGGCCTATCACAAATTTCAAAAACATCAGGAGTCTTGAATTGTAGTTCCAGTTAAAAGTGTCCTTGATCAAGTAACTTCACCTCTCCAAGCCTGTTTCTCACCATAAAATGAGGATGTTGGCCTGACTGATAAACCCTGGTATTCTGTGACTCTTTGATAGGAAAACAAAAAGCTTCTCACTCTAATCAGACCTGTAATGGTATTTCAACCTACAAACGTCAACCATGAAGATGCAAAGAGGTACTTTAGACATTTGGTCCCAATATGATAGTCTTTTGTAGCGTACACATTCAGTGGATTCATTAGCAGACATAATCATCAGAGGAAGCCTCAACATTAGCTGTGAACGGCAGAACTTATTTCCCACAAGCAAAGCCTCCAGGAAAACTTATCTTATTCAAAAAGGAAAATAGTTGGATCAAAATTAAATATTGCCAAGTTGCAGCCCATGGGAGACAGATAGGAGTATCTTCACTCACATTTTTAATCAGGAACCAGAATAATAAATGAAGAGTTAGCACTTTCCTACTCATCTCAGTGAGTGTGTTCTCTTGGTGTCAAAAGTGATCATACCCTCCTTTAATCAACCCTTTTCCTTTCCAGATCTCTCTTTCTCTGAATCTAAGTGTGCCCACAATTCAAATGGCACCATCAGGGACTGGAGAAGGTTTTAACAGAGAGTCCTCTCAGAGAGGGCACCTGATTTGGGAAGCTATTCCCAGACTAAATCATTCCCTAACTGGCCCATAGATGTCTGGATAACCAGACAGACTGGTTCTCTTATTTCTTGATTTTTTTTTTTTTAAAGGAAGTCAGATACCATTAGAAGCTTTTCAAAGTTAATAAGACTATCTCAAGATGAGTTCAGAAGAATCCACTCAGAAATTCATTAACTGTCAATCCTTTTATATATATAATAGATCAAAATTGATAGTAATAATTAAATTTTAATTAGAAAAATTCCTAACGATAGATTTCACAGTCTCTTTAAATGCCATATATGTATGCATTCATTAATTTATTCAACAAACATTTTTGGGTGCTAAATATGTGCCAAGCTCCACAGTAAGCATAAAATAAGTTCATGAAAATGTACCTACAACCTACCTAATTATTCACAGGACAAAATGTGGTTCCTAAGAAAATGTTTATAGAGTTTGCTATTCACAAAGCATCTCATGCCATTGGGGTATTCTTCGTCTGCTTTCCAAAGACTAGAACCTGGAAAATAACATCCAAGTTTGATCTCAATCTTACGGACTGAGAAAATACATTCTCTGTTCAGAAAAATAGGTTATGGCTTCCGATAGTCTGTGTGACTTGGAAGATTTTGAGTTGATTAGCAGGAACTCTTATTTTGAGGCCGAAACCATTTCTGTTTCAAATAGCATAAAGTTGTACCCCAGGAATGATGAAAATGCCAAAAGTAATTTCCAGCATTCCAGAAGATTAAGACACTGAAAACCAAATACTTGGGATGAAAGCAAGTGTATAATAAGTGTTTATCCAAAATTTTTATAAGAATATTATTGTCTGCATGTGCCAACCCAAGACGTCTGGGTTTCATACCCATTCTTTCTTTTCCTGTATAATCAAATGGCACATGTTATTCCCAAAGCAAAAACACAAGAAGCTGGTTTCTTTTGAGCCTCTTTATTAGAGATGTACATTCTTTTGCCCATCTTCCTAGATTCTTAGAACCCCATAATAGGCAAGAATCCCAGTGGCCATTTGCTTTCTACCATTTTACATATGGGAAAAAGGAGGTTCCGAGGGGTCAAGGCTTGCCCCAAATCACCAAATTAGTGGCAGAGAAGTGAATAGGCTAGACCTGTAAATTCAGGGCCCCAACTCTCCAGATCACGCTCAACATGCAACTACTGAGGCTAGAGCCTCTTAAGGAGGATGGTCTCAGTCTCTCCTCGAGGAGCAGAAGAGATTGTTGCAGAAGAGAGTGTGTTCACACAACTTTCCCTTCAAAGCTTCCCTTTGCTTATGCTGTTCTTTCCCAAAAAAATATTGATGCTCTGATTCATGAGCTACAATTCTCCTTGTGGTATGTGTTCCAAATCAGCCTCCCTCTAGCATTAATAAGAAAAACAATGTGAAATCCAGCATCCCAGAGTCACTGGTTGTGGGCTTCCCTGAGCTCTGCCTCTTCCTTTAGGACTTCTTAACTGTCTTTTACACTGAGTTGTAAAAAATGTGTCTTTAATCACCACCATCTCCTTTACAATTTCAAAGGAATAGCCTAGCAGTTCATGTTAGAGATGCAAACAGTTCCCTGACTTGCTCATTTATCTCAGGTCATATGTAGAAAGTTCCTTGGCAGCTGCCCAGGGGAACAAAGGTGAAACCTCCAATTAAGAATGACTTATGTGTACTCCTCCAGCCAAGAGTCGCCTTGCCTTGTTAACCCCCTTTGCCTTGCTTTAAGAGGTAGGAGCCTATATACTCAAAATTCATTTATTCCTGTTAAAGGTAATTATCTCAATTTTTGATGATGCCTCTAGCTATTGAAGAGTGATGATATGCCAGTAAGATGTTTCTCTCCACTCAGGAAGAAAATATGAGGAAGTATATGACACAGATTGGGTCTTACTTCATAAACACAGCAAATTAACAAGCCTCTTTAAAGCACAAGATTCAAATTTAAACTTCTCAAATTTAAACAATTATTTGGTTTTCAGTGTCTTAATCTTCCGGAATGCTGGAAATTACTTTTGGCATTTTTATCATTCCCGGGTACAACTTTATGCTATTTGAAACAGAAACGGTTTCAGCCTCAAAATGGTTTCAGTTATACTTTTTATGGCTCGACTTGTGTTCCTTAAATCTAAATGACAAGAGGGACATAAAGTAAAGAACTATGAAGCCAAATTTTGTGATAAGGTATCGTCTTTATTAGAAGAGACAATTACACAACCCTGGATGGATGGGTAACCTCTGAGATAAGGTTCCATCCCATCTCTCTCTCTGTCTTCTTTTTCTGTCTGTCTATTTCTCTGTCTATGTCTCTGTCTGTCTATTTCTCTTGCCTTTCCTAGCTAAACTGCTTTAAAAATTGTCACTGTCCCCACTCACTTCTGAATGAACACACTGCCATTTGGCTTTGGTCCACACCACTTCATTAAAACTGCTTTCTTCAGGATTAGTAATATCATCCTTGTGGCTAAATCCCATAGACAATTTTCAATCTCTCGCTTATATAATGCAGGCATCATTTGGGAACCTCCCTTAACCTTGAGCCCTGGGGGAAACTGCCCTAATCTCCCCTAATTCCATGGTCTGTGGGAGTCCAAAGCCCTTCCAAAGGGCTTTGAAAAAACAGCCAATGTCTAGTAAGAGCCTATTATGTGCTAGGCACATGTAGTAACACATTCAGTCCTGACAATAATCCTATGAAATAAGAAGTACTATTGTCCTCATTTTTTGCAGATAAGGAGACTGAGGCTCAGAGCAGTTCCATAGCTGATAAGAGAGGCAACCAGACTGAAACTGAGGCAGCCTAGCCTCACCTTCACCCGACCTCCACCGAGGTCTCCAGGCCTCCTCTGTACCCTCAGCGTCAGTTTTCTCACCTGCTCTCTCTGTTTCTTACCACACCTTCTCCAGTTGAGAAATTCAGCCCCTCTATTGGTTTCCACAAAATAGTAATATCACTTCAACCAACCGCACATTTAATCCATTTTACAGAATTTCTGTGAGGTTCCATGAAAGTGTCCCGTCATATAGATCTGGGCCTGTTATTTCCCTGGCTTTTTCCCTCCATCTCCTTTCCTTGCTGTCCCTTCCAGAATTACTCCAAAACCTCCAAATTCTCTTTCTATCCTGAAGAGGGACTTTTCCCTCTTTTGAAACCTTGACGCGACTGGTTTTATTATCAAGTGTTTATCAACATTTCTTTTTTTTCAACAAGCCCAGAGCTCTCCATAATAAGTATTCTGATACCACCTGCTAGACGAGCAGTAACAATAGCTTATCACAGTTCTTTGACCCTAAATAGCATTGCTGACTCTTCACCACTCTCTCTTTGATACATTTTCTAGACTTGGCCTCTGAAGTGCCACACTCTCCTGATTTTTCTTCCACTCTTCTGATTAATTCTTTCTAGGCTCCTTTCGGGGCCATTTCTCCTCTGCTTAACCCCTAAATATTGGTGTTTTTCAGGATTCTTCCCCAAGCCCTCTTTTTTCCTTATCTAACATTGATTCCAAAATATCTCATCTACAATCATGGCTTCAGTTACATTCACATCTCCCAAATTTATATCTTCAGCACAACTCTCACTTTCCTGACATAGAGGACCAGAATATTCCACATTCTATCCCACATTTCCCCTCAGATATGCCAAATACTTCATACCCAAATTCTCCGACACTGAATTCCTCTTCTTCCAAAACCTTCTGCTTCTGTGATGCTCTCCCTCAACACCACCATCAGCCAGTGCCCAGGGCAGGAAACTAGCATCTTCCTTGACTCCTTCTTCCCGATCTCCACCCAGTCAGCCTCCGAAGCCTCTTGACTCTAACTCTTACAAAGCGCTCTAATCCATTCATGTCTCTCTAGTTCCACTGCCACTGCTAGGAAAGGCCACCATCATGTCACACTAACTGGTCTCCTTGTTTTGCCCAACTTCAATCAATTTTCTACATGGCTATCAGAGAAACACTTCTGGATAGAATTCAGATCTTGTCATTGCCCCACTGAAGACCCTTCCTCTTGCCTTGAGGATGAAGTTTGGGGTTACCTGACCTTGTGTAACCTCTGCAGCCTCATGTCTCCGTGGTGCTCCTGCCTCTGTCCCTTCTTGCCCTCTATGTACCAAGCAGCAGGAACAGCTTTCAATTCATCAAATAAGTTGCACTATCTCTCAACTCACAGTTTTCCAACATGCTGTTTCCTTTGCTGAAAACACTCTCCTTTCCCTCTTAGCATGACTTCCTTTGAGAGACCATTTAGAAGTCACTTTCCCAGGGAGCCTCTCTGACTCTCTGGACTGCATTAGGTGTCCATTTATATGCATTTTAGTCGCAGGTAGCCTGGTTGAACTCAGGTACTCAGATGGTCTCATCAAAAATGTGTCTCCTGGGGCCGGGCCGGCCCCATGGCCGAGTGATTAAGTTCGTGTGCCCCACTTCATAGGCAGCCCAGGGTTTCGCTGGTTCAGATCCTAGGCGCAGACATGGCACCACTCATCAGGCCATGCAGAGGCGGCGTCCCATGTAGCACAGCCAGAGGCACTCACAACTAGAATATACAACTGTATACTGAGGGGCTTTGGGGAGAAGAAGAAGGAAAAACAAAAGAAGACTGGCAACAGATGTTAGCTCAGGTGCTAATCTTTAAAAAAAAAAAGTGTCTTCCTTCATCATTCAATTCCTTTTCCTCTGTGTTCAGCTTCATTTTCATACAATGTCTCTACTTGTGATGACAAGATGGCCACTAGCAGCATCAGGATTAAACTCTACCAAGTTAGCAACTCCAGATGAGAGTGCTTTTTCCTGGTAATTCCAGCTAAAATCCCAGAAATTCCTCTCACTGGCCAGACCTGGATCCCATGTCCTGCCCTGAAGCTGAGGTGATTACTGAGCCTCACTCAGCCACATGGGCCGGCAGTGGGAGAGGGTGTATTCCCCAAGGAAAATCAGGGTGCTGTTTCCAGGAGAGAGGGGATGAGATTAGAACTAGGCGGACCAAAAATAAACAGGTGATAGATGGATGGATAGATAGATAAATATATAGATATGATAGGTAGGTAGGTAGGTAGGTAGGTAGATAGATGAAGAGAGGAGAAAAGGAAAGGAAATGTCTTTTTCTTTAAACTATCCTTTAAAGTAATTAAATTCGTCTGATGTAAGAACACGGCTTTTTGTTTCCTTGTTGCCTCTGAAGGACACCACTGAGAAACACACAGCATAGGCAGGGAAAAGGTAAAGAAAGTGAAGAAGGAGAATACTGTCAGAGTATAAATCTCTTTTGGGGTCTGTGCTGTGTCTTCACTCTGTACCCACTCCAGCTTATGAGCTTCATAAACACTTGCAAAATGAATAAATGAGTGGGCTAACTCAGGGTGGGGTGGAATCCTTCTAGAGTAGAATCCTGAACATCTAACCTGTTTTCCATCTCAGGGTAATGCATCTCTTGCTTCTTAAGAGAAAAACATAGCAGCAGGAGGCATTAGCTTCTAAACAGGTATTAGAAAGTACAGGCAGAGAGGCCTGGTGCATTAATACTAAGTGAAATAACTCAGGGCTCTAGAGAAGTTAAATATATGGATGTCCTTGGATTTAAATAGTAATTTTGTAAGAAAAATAGAAGAAAATTTGTTTTTAGAAGGTGGGAAGGATGTGAAACTAAAATTCCTTTTAGAGAAGCATTTCCCCAGTAGTTTTTGGGTTTTCATTTGTTTGTTTGTTTGTTTTTAATCTTGTTATGGTTTCTCAGGTATACAAACTTAAGCTAAGTGACTTATACTATTGCACTTCCAAGCTGTTCACAGCTCATCTCAATATGATGAATAAATTCTGAAACAATCATGAAACGAGTTTCAAAAAATGATCACAATGGAACCATGTGAGATTTTAAAATCTCAAGGAAAGATAACATAATAAAAAGTGCAAATGGGCTCATTGGTCTTTGCTCCCTGATTCAGATATAATTCTTTAGTTGGACTTTTTGAAAAACAGTTTTTGCAAATTATGTTCATGGTATGCTCAGCATGTCGTATATAAATCAAACTGACACAATTCTCTCAGGAGAAGACAAACATGGCCTTTTGTAAAGTACAAAATTCTAGTATTATGATATTCCTTCAATTGCTGGGCCTTCAGGAAACTTTTTGCATCAGAGACTATGTCAGGGACTAAGGATACAAGAATTTCTAAGGACTACACCTGCCTCTAGGAAGTCTCAATCTAACGGGAGAAAGAGATGTTTAAATACATCCAATTACTGCACTGGGGGTATGTCCTAGACCAGTGCGGGTAGAAAGAAAGGTGGGATCAATTTCACTACAGATTAAATTTAACAAGAAATCAGCTCTATTTTTTAATGGAAATAGTTTCAGCATTTCATGGTTTGTTATAATTTTTGCTATTGGGTTTTGGTAAAAAGAATCTATCATATTTAAATAGTTTCTTTTATTTCTAAATTACTTGGAATTTTTATTAGGGATGGCTGTTGAATTTTATGATGACTTTCAGGCATCTATTGATATAATCATTGACTTTCCTCATTTAATTTGCTGATGTAATAAATTACATTGATAGATTTCCTAATATTGAACCATCCTTATGGTCTTAGAATAAACTCTAATAGGTCATATTATACTGCTCTCATAATACACAGCTGAAATCAATTACTATATGCTATACAGCATTTTTATATTTATATCCATATATGAAATTATAGTTTTTCCTTTTTTGTAATATATTAATTAACTTTTAGTATTAAAGTTATGCTAGCATTATAAAAAGAGTTAGCAAACTTCTGCTCTTTTTCTATAGTCTGGAATAATTCAAAAAACATAGATTTTTTTATTTTAAAAGATAGATAAAACCTTGAAAAACCTATACATGTTCTTTCTTTTACAATCCACCTCTCAATCTGGCATAAAAGGGAATTCAAGATCCTTTAGAATGTATACACTCTTTCTAGAATTGTTTAGTCATCCTGTAGATACATGTTGTCATAGGCTGGATTTTTCCATGAGACTGAGTATGCAATGAAGATCTGAGTACAGGAAGTTCAGCAAACACTGAAAGGAAGGTCTGCAGTCCTACCCCAGTTCTGCCATCACTCCTGGGAGTGCTGACCTGTGGAAGAGTGAAGAAGCAGGACTGAGCACGAGGAGGGAAGCTGAAAGGAGCAGAGGGAGAGGATGGAATCAACATTGACTTGGGCCCATTTCACCCTAGAGCACTAGAGCTAGGATGGCCCTTCAGAGTTGTCCCTTGCATTAGTCAGGGTGCTCCAGAGAAACAGAACCAATAGGAGATATATATATCTCCTATCTTCAATAGGAGAGAGAGCGAGAGAGATTTATTTGCTATAAGTAAGAACTGGCTAGTGTGATTACAGAAACTAAGAAGTCTCACCATCTGCTGTCTGTACACCAGAAGCCCAGGAAAGCTGGTGGTGTAGTTTCAGACCTAGAAGTCCTGAGAACCAGAAGAATTGAGGTGTCAGTTCCAGTTCAAGAGCAGGAGAAGACTGATGTCCCAGGTCAGCAGTCGGGCAGAGAGAAAGAATTCTCCCCTTCCTCCACCTTTTTGTTCTATTCAGACTCTCAACAGACTGGATCATGCCCACCTGTATTGGGGAGGGCAAATCTGCTTTCCTCAGTCCACCAATTCAAGTGCTAATCTCTTCCAGAAACACCCTCACAGAGTGTTTAACTAGATATCTGACCACCCCAAGGCCCCAAGACCACCCCAAAGTCAGTCAAGCTGACACAAAATTAACCATCAAATCCCCTAATGAGGCAGGAGGGTAGGTCTTTGTATCCTTGTGTCAACCAGTCATTGGAGGGGAATGGCCTCTGGACTGGGAATCTAACCTTCAATGAGGCAGCTCCCTTAGGCCAAGGACAGGTCTGTGGGAGACACTCAGTTGTGAGCTATCCTCAGCCAACACTCCCAGCATTTGAGGGAACAAGCATATGTTGGTTCCGAACGGGTTGGTCTGAGCGGTGCACCATTATATCCACTGCCTATGCTTTAGTTGGACTAAAATTTGCACTTCATCCCGTTAGAATAAATAAGCACAGATCAATAATTTTCACATCTTCCAAAACTTCCTTATGCCTTTATGGAAACTCATTATTATTTCACTTTATCTAGAAACTTGGATGCTCAAAGGATTTTAACATGGTAATTTTCAAATAGGGCCATAAAAAGTAAGTGAAAATTTTTCCATTTGGCAAATACATGATTTTTGCATTCAGGAATAAGAAGGTTTGAGCCTCTCCACTGAGAGTTTCTCCCCTCACAACTTTATCTTATCTCTGCGGTATATAGTAGTCATTGTAAAATACCTACAATTTGTTACACTATTGCTCTAACATTTCTTATCTTGGTTGATCAAATAACGTTCTTTTGGGTTACAGAATTCCAATAATATTTTTCCACCTAATATGTTCATTTTTTAAGGTAAATCTTAGGAAAATTATTGGTGAATATAGCACATCCCTTTATTTACATTTCCTCTTGATATGTACATTATTTATTCAAGAAGATCACATTTCTATACTACTATGAGAACAGCATTTATTAGCAGGAGAGTCAAGGTCCTCCAAGATCTGGTCTCAATCTTGTTTTATAACCTAATGTCCTAACTCATGTCGTCCTACCTACCCCCTCCCCCAATCCCAATCAAGCTAAGTACAGTGCACTTACACTCACTGTAATATGACATTTCACAAGTGTCTTTACCCAGTTTTGAAGCCATGTCTAAAAACTCTCAATTCTTCTTCATGGACAGTTTGCTAAACCCCCACCCCAAACAATTCCCTTATCAGGCTGCCACTCTCCAGGGCCACTAAGCATTCACCCCATCTGGTCCCCCTTACGAGGCTCCCACATTCCTGGTCTGGGTACTAAACAACCTCTATGCTCTCGAGAGCCACGCAGTTATTCAAATTAACCAATCCCCAGAAGGCTGCAAAACCTAGCTACCATGCCCACCTGGCCTGCCATACACAGACTGCCTCCTACAGCTCCAGCTTGCTGTTACCCTGGGCCCAGTCACAACCCTCTGTATGGCCCTCCCAGGCAACCTTCTCTCCTTTGGAGCTCTAAATTACAAAGAGTTCTGCCTTTCACCTACCCCAATGTCAGTGAATTGTGTCTAGCCATCAAAAGAATCTTTAAATTTGATAAAACACAGACTTGTTTACTTGTGCATATACTTCTCTGCCTCCAAATGTGTACTTATCCCATTCTCCCCTTGTGTGACGTCCTTCTATCTGCCTTCATCCTCAGTTGTGAATAGCCTATCCTTTTTATTCAGAGATCCACCCGAAATTCTCTACCTTCAGGGACCTTTTTCCATGTCTGTGTTCTTCTCTGTCCTCTTACCTTTCTTTGGGCCACTCTTAAAGCACACATCCCTCTGTTTTATATCACAGTGCTTTGTGGGCAGACCTGCCGTCTTGATCATTTGATAAGATATTTGAAACACTAGAGTTTTAGTTTCTTTGATTGCTCCATAGTCTCTAGCACAAGGTCTCTTACAATGTAGCCCCCTCAACAACTATTTATCGAATTCAATTCATCAGAGCGCTGCTATGCAACTGTAACCCTGCCTTGGAAGTGACAAGTCCCATTCCCATAATTTTAATGCTCCTTTCTTCTCCTCCCACCCCAGTGCAGGGAGTGGAGGGGTTACAGGGGTGCAGATATAGAGGCTGGAGGAAGAGCAAACACTGAAAGGAAAGTCTGCAGTCTTGCCCCAGTGAAAAGGGGTGAATAGAAGCAAGGCAACAAGGACATCAAATGGCCAAAATCCTTTATGGAAGTTTAGTGTAGGGACACATAGAAGGCGAAGAACAGATATTCATTGACTGTAACAACCAAATTTCAGAACCTCGAATTGACTGTGCCAGGATTAGGTCACATATCATTTGAGTTGCATGGACATAGAGGACCACACTGGACCAAAATTGTTCCTATTGAAGTTAATTTGACTTTCTGAATTATTCACATGGTAATTAAGTTCACTTGGCTCTTAATTGCATAAGATATTGTTTTAAAGACAAAATCCTTTTTTCTTTATAATTCATGAATTGTGGGATTCCCACCCCCTCCCATAAGATTCTTTGAAGTCTTATCCTAAAATACTTTCTTGAGTTAGAAAAAGAAGAAAAGAAAACATCTAATAAAATTTTCTCTCTTGAACCACAATTAATTTAGGATACAGTATGCTTAACAGATATCTCTAAGGAAAAGATGGTTTTATTTTGTTTAACGCAAAGTGCTATTGGCATTGGCAGATTTGTGTAACTTAACTCTCTACAGCTAATTAAATGAATATCATGACAAAAAGTATGTATATGCAAAAGAATAAAAGGCTACA
Source organism: Equus quagga (assembly GCF_021613505.1). Taxonomy (NCBI): domain Eukaryota; kingdom Metazoa; phylum Chordata; class Mammalia; order Perissodactyla; family Equidae; genus Equus; species Equus quagga. The sequence goes on from NC_060272.1 coordinate 97,077,794, forward strand.
GTGAATGTGGGCAGCTCTCAGCCTGGCTATCCTCTCTGTTCTCAGTCCCTCTATCTCTCTCTCTCTCTCTCTCTCTCCCCACCTCCACCTCTATTTCTACCTCTAAAGGCATCTCTATCCGATTCCTTACTTGTTTCTGATTGGTCACTTCTCTCCCCATCTTGTAGTCTAATTCTAGAGGCAGCCAATAAAACGGGCTCACCTCATGACCAGCTGACCTACTGAACCCTATCATTCTTCCAGGTTACCTGCTGGGTTTGGGCTGCCTTAAGTCTGAAGCACACTCCTGATCTAATTAAGACCTTCTCTGCACAAAGACCAAACCAGTCTTGCTCCCATGAACTATGGGCTGTTGACAAGCACTTAAAACTAGAAAGGGATGCTGAGTGACTGACAAATTCAGCCAACACAATCATTATTATCTTTCATTTTTCCATGATCGAAAATAGAAGCTGAAAACCTACAAAGATTCTAGGCTTCAAAAATTCCTAATAAACTGCAGAAATCCTGGGCTTTGGTTTATTTTGCAGGACTTCAGGATGAGTCAAACCAATGGATATTTAGTAAGCATCTATTTCTTCCCAGTACTTTGCTGCATGTTCTAAGACATCCAGAAACATGACAGAACTTCAGAACTGGACAAGAGCTTAGAAATTCTTCTTCATGCTATAAATGAGAAAAACGGAGACTTGGAAAATTTTAGATTTATTTAGAAGACCTGGCTCTTGCCTTAGAGAACTTCTAGAGCTAATTCACCATACAAGATATATTATAAATTTATTTAGGCTTGATGCAGCTAAAAGCAAACAAACAACAACTGAGCACACTTTAACTAACTGTTACATTGACAAACACAGCCTTCGAATTCTATAGGAATTCAGGGAAGGGAAAAATTACTTTAAGGTAGCCCAGCCTGAGCCCTGTGAGAAGGAGAGAACTGCGAATGGTGGTGAAGCCACCACCTCCAGCATCAAGGAAGATCTGTGGGAGAAGATGCATTGGGCAACAGAAGAAGGGCAAGGCTAGATGGGTGGGGTCACATGTTGAACAGCTTTCCACGTCAGACCAAAGAGTTTGCAATTCATCAAAAAAATTAATCTATTAATCCCAAAACAAGTCATTATAAGTTTGAAGCAGGAAATAAATATCATGAAAATGGCATTTCACAAAAGGAGATCCAACATAGCATGGTAGCTAAGAGCATGGGTTTTGGATCCAGGCAGCCTGGGTTCGAATTCTGGCTCCAACACTTAGTTGCTCTGTGACCTGCACAAGTCATGTAACCACAGTGTCCTCATCTGTAAAATGGGAATTATAATAGTACCTAGCTCACAGGACTATCTGTAGACTGAACGAGTTAATATCTATAGCATATTTAGAGTAAATACTTGCTCTTATGCACAATGTTATTATGACCCCAGATATCATTGTGGGGAGATTCTGCTCACAGAAAGATTAGTTTGACGGCATCTGGCATAAACCAGAAAGCAGATGATGAGGTGTGAATTTAGGACTATGAGGTAAAGAATCCTAGGCAGTACACCAAAGGAGGGATGAGGACGTGATAACTCAGCAGGTCTAGGGGCTGAAATACAGTGAAGAGTTAAAATGAACCCATGATCCTGAGAATACACTGGATTCACCAAAATTAGCAACTTTGGAGGAATAAATGTTCAGCATGATAAAATGTATGTTTTCACAACTTTGGAGTGAAAATATCCTTTAACATGACTTATACAAGGCACCCAACCCCATAAAGACTCAGACTCCACCACTTCTCATTCTCTCTCACAGTCTCCCACTCTCAGGGTTCAGTACTGCTTGGGTCTCTTAATTCCCGACTTGCACATCCAACAACTCTCTCATCAAAAATTTTCTAGATGTGCTTTTTTGCCTCCCAACTCACCTTGCTCGTTCCATTTCCCTGAAGTTCCCACCATACCTGGGGGAATCTATATTACGGGTGTCAGAATAGCCATATACGGTTTCACAACACTTGATTGCACCATGACCCAGCATTGAGACTTAAAATCCCTTCTCAACGTCCCTTTGTTTGGTGGTGAGACTGCAGTGTATACACGCATGAGGCAAGATGTGAAGACGGAGGCCTTCTTACCACCAAGCACAAGAGTTGGAGCACGAGCCACTACCCTGATCTTCCCCTCCATTCATCCTAGGGATCCCCTTCTGAAGTCCTTCTTTCAAAATAAATCATTAAGATATGGGGCACAACCAGGGCTCTGTGGGGATCAAAGGAGGGTACAAAAATTGAATCTGCCTACCACCCTTTTCCTATTTAAGGGCCAGTCTCCCACAGACCTTCACTCTCTTCATATTTCTCTCTTCTCCTCTCTCCCTACTTACTGAATTTATTCTTATATACTTAGAAATAGATGTGTAAATCTAGAACAAAATGAAAAAAATTTAGAAACACCTAGTCCAAACTTTTCATTTTTATGGATTATGAAATACAGATCCAAAAATGTTTAAGTGACTTTCTCAAGCTCCAAGAACATTCTATATTCATCACACTTTTGAAAACAGCTTATTATCCTCTATTACTCAGAATCTAGTGCATACTGGCACCATAAACTTACTATATGCCATCTCAAATTATCTCACAACAGCCTCATGAAGCAGATATTATTATTCCCTTTTTACAAATGAGGAGTCTGAAGCTCAGAGAGGTGATATATCTGTCAATAGTCACTCAACTAGTAAGTAGTGGAGACAAGTGTTAAACCGAGGTCTTCCAATTCTCTTTTGCTGCTATATTGAATTTCCACCACATCTAGTGCCAGGACTTGGCTGGAAGTGGGTTCAATGTCTACATACTATTTTCTCTTGTATTAGTACATTATTCAGGACACTTGTTAATTTGTGTAATTTTTCATTTATTGTCATTGTCAGCAAGTAAAATGAGACTGCCTGGACACCTGCCATCCTCTCCAATGGATCTCATCTCTTTTACAATCCTCCCATTCTTTGTTGGAATTCCTGTTGGCATCCATTAAGCATGCTTTTGGCTACAGGTAACAGATGATCCAGCTCTCAGAGGCTTGAACCATGAGGATATCTGAATTAGGCAAGATCACAAAGACTGCTTTGGGTTCAAAGATTGATGAGAACAATTCAGAATTGGCCAACGTTGTTTCATTTTACTACTCTCTTCACTTACTACTAAATTGGCAAAAAATTAAAAAGATGCACATGAGTCCTGGGACACAAGTTAGTGAGTCTCTCATGCCTCCCTTCTTTCTCAAGAATGTGTCTAAATTTGGTGTCAAAGGATGGAGTCAATATAAGGAATCCACAAAGTCCTAGGAGCTCGGAGCTGCACGCACACTGCCTTTAATACCATTTTAGCTGGGAAAGAGGGTAGTCTCAGCCTAAAATGATTTGCCCTAGTGTCATATAATGAAATTCTTGCTGCCCCAGTTATTTTTTTCCACGTTCAATTTCTCGCTGCACCACATCAAACCTACAACATCTTGTCAATGACCAACCACGGAGTGAGTTAGGAGCTCAACAATGTCTTCCAAAATCCAAGCTCTCGACAAAACAAGCTTTTTACAAAATTAAGCTCCATCAACCTCCATAATAAGCTCTTTGTTTTCTTTTTCGTCACTTCAAGGTCACAAGTTAGCCCCTACAGATCCAGTCAGCACATCATCCTAACAGCACAACAAGCAGGGAAAAACAGGAAAGGAAAACAAATTTGCTCTTGCAAATCCTTGCATTTTTATCTGAACCCAGGAAAATATTTCACAAATGCTCCATAGCAGACCTCCTACTGACAGGTTATTGGTCAGAACTGAGTCACATGACCACTCCTGTATTCAAGGGTGGCTGGGAAAGTGAAAATCTGGCAAAAGGGAAAGGGAGCACCATGACCAACTTAGACCAAGGCTGATTCAGTCCTTGGGACAGGGCACTTTGCGTCTCTGACCAAAATGCAGGTTTGGTTAACAAGGAAGTAGAGCCAAAAGGCTATTGGTTGGACACTAACAATGTCTGCCATAGAGACACTCCATATAGCATGTCTAACAACATTTTTTGCATGACTTATGACGTGGAAAGAGAACCTGAGTGTTTATATGATGTTAAATTGGGTAAAAGCTTATCCTGTCAAATGTTTTCTCTTGATCCAGCTTTGCAAAGCAACCAAACTCTCTCCTGTTTTTGTGTGTTTTGTTATTTCTTTTCAAATCTCCAAGAGATCTACAATTTTATTGCCCAATTTTGTACTTCACTGTGAGTCATTCTGCCGGTTACCACTATAAAAGTCTTTGTAATCAAATTCCCAGCAAAAACAAAAACAAAATCCAAACTTTAAGAAAGTCTAATACCTGATGTCATCTCTTACCCCTCATTCTTTTTTTTTTAATCCATTAATCAATTTGTTTCTTTCCTTCTTTCCTTTTCTTTTGCTAGGAAAGATTCACCCAGGCTAACATCTGTTGCCAATCTTCCTCTTTTTTTTCCTCTCCCCAAACCCCAGTACTTGGTTGTATATTCCACTTGTAAGTCCTTCTAGTTCTTCTGTGTGAGCCACCACCACAGCATGGCTACTAACAGACGAGTTTACCCCTCATTCTTAAGCTAAATAATTGACAGCTCTTGTACCAAGCCTGCAGGCGATGAGTCTTCTAGAGGCTTTCCTATAGCAGTGGACAAATCTCTAATTCAAATCAACCAAGCACAACTATGGTTGGAATCCATCCTTTTCTTAAAGCTTATGTTATTGAACAATTTTTCTCTGTGAAACTTACTTTGATCTTTAAACCCTTATTTTTCCTGCTAATCAACTGCAACCCAATATGAATTCCCCAATACTTCTTTGCTTCCTCTCTTCTTTCTTCTCTAAATGAATTTAAAGAATAAGTGATTTTTGTCATTTCCTTTTTTTTCTTTCTCCCCAAAGCCCCCCAGTACATAGTTGTATATTCTAGCTGTAGGTGCTTCCAGTTGTGCTATGTGGAACCCCTTCTCAGCATGGCTTGATGAGTGGTGCTAGGTCCAAACTGGCACAACCCTGGGCCACCAAGGTGGAATGTGTGAATTTAACCACTGGGCCATGGGGCTGGCCCCTGTCATTTCTGACTTTATCTAATCTTATCATTTTTTCCTCTTTTTTCTCTCTTCCCACTACTTCTCAATTATTCTGAGTATTCAATGCTCCTTCCTTAATTGAGACCTCTCCTTATTCAAAACTCACTTGTACACAGACTGCAAGCCATAAGTTCAAAATTAGTGGATTTTCATTTTAGTCACCATGATTTATAGCAAATATTATACCTACAAAGTGTCATGACTTTTTCTTGTCTGCATCTCTATACAAACATTTAAGGCAAGCCCTTAAAATTATGGAGTTGGACATAAAAGAAGGGCATAGGAAAGAACTCTGTAAAACTTATGAGGAATGAGGCCTGATAAATGTCAATCAATTAAACAGAACTGATAATTAATAATTTAAGATGTAATGAAAGTGAGATTTGTATCAGTTAGCTGTGAGTAACAGAGACCTTCAAAATATAGTAGCTGAATGTAGATATTTATTTCTCTCCCACTGCTTATAGCTCATTGACTACAACTTGGTCAGGTGGCCAAAGGGAGTTTACAAGGAAGGCTAAGAAACTAGTCCTTTAGCCCAGTGTCACTGTGCTCAGTTAGCTGAAGGGAAGGTGTCAGGAGAGGCTAGGAAATATATAGTCCTTCTGTTTGATGGCTGTCCTTAGCTAAAAATTTGCAAGTGGTTACTTAAGAAGAAGGGAAGAATGGACGTAGGGAGATAACTGGCAATCTCTGATGCATCACTGTGTCTCTATCAATGAACATAAGACATATTTTAAGTGCTTCTTCATAGTTTTACTCTGATGTGCATCCTTCTAATGCAGGGCAATATGGCTCCCAAGGGGGTGAAACTGATTCTTGGAAGAGGGGCAGCAGGGAAAAAATTCTTATTGTGTATAAAACACAGAAGTACATACAATACATAACAGATATACAAGAGAACCGTGGTATTAAAATTTCAAGGGGGAGGGTTTTAGGAGAAAAACGTCTCAAAAAGGTCTTTGAGTAGTAGTAGGGGGAAGGATGCTGAAAAGAAGTTGAGAAACATTGTTCTAACCTAACACGAAAGTTTTCATAAACACATCTCAGGGTTGGACAAGGAAACGTGTCTTTTGGAAAAGTTTCTTTTCAGTATTCTACAGGTTACACAATGCAGTCAATAGAAAGGACCTGTAATTTCCAATCGGACTGACCATTCTTTCAACAATTATTTTTGAGTACATATTATATGAAAAAATATGCTGGGTGCTGGGGACACAGCCAAGAATGGAACAGACCCTCCCACTTTCATGGGGCATACAGGTTGTTGAAGAAGGCCAGGCATTGGACACTGGGTATTGCATTGATGGCAGATCACAACGTCAAGTGTCCAAGGCATCTATACTCAGCTTCTGAAATTAAATCTCCTTCACCACTTCCTTTCTAAGTGATGTGGGAAAATTCTTACCTTCTACAGGCCACAGTTTCTACCTCTAATAACATTTTTGTGAGGATTCAAGATGAGGTTGAATATATTATGACTATGTCTGACACATACCAGGGGCATAAGAAAATGGTATTATTCATATTATTATCTGGTGGTTTCCTCTTACATATTTTGGCTGAATCCATGTTTTTCTCCTATCTTAAATTGCTTACAATTGTTTTATGTAAGGCCGTTTATGTAAGGTGTTTTCTGTAAGGCTGGATGTCTTCATTCCTAGGTTCTTAAATCAAGTTTTGAAATAATTTATTTTGTATGCTTGTTTGTGTGTCATCTCCTAGGTCTCTCAACCTTCTCAGTAATGTACTGTAGTATGACTTAAACATATTTTTTTCCTAATAGATGGGAAGGATCCTATAACTCTTTAAATATATTTCCTTGCTTTCTGTCAAGGTGCCATATCTTATCATCTTATCTATTTGATGCCAGTAGTTTGCCTCTCCCCTACTGAAATCACCTCCATTCATCTTCCTCCTGAAATTTCAAAGATCTGACACAACTGCAAGATACATAAACACATAGAGAATAAGAAACCACGGGGATTGTTTACTCAGAGATTGGAATCCACTCTTCTTCCTGCCCTACTCCCACTCGTCTGGCACTTCTGTCATGGAAATCTTCTCTTCCCATAGCTGGTGTGTTCAGAACAGAGGTTGAGATCACTCCCTCATTTCAGGTACCCTCTTCCTTCTTCCTATGACATTACACGCAGAACTGGCACTATCTCCACAGACTTCTCTCAAAGTCAGCCTCAATCAAAGGCCTTAAACTTCTCTGCTTCTTTACTATTTAAGAACTGGGTTTTTTTAGATCTCTCACTCCCTACTAAGGGTTCACCCTTCCATTAAAACTGCTCCCAATTAAAATCTCCTTATTCACTCTTTATCCACTTTTACCTTGTCCCTTTGCAGTCTTCAGCTGGTGTTTGTGGTCTTCAGAACAGCATCCTTGTTTTTGTCACAGAAGAAGATGAGTTATTAGCAAAAAGAACAACTGACATCTATAGAGTGCTGACTCTGGTCCAGGCACTATGCTAAGAACTTTACATTTTTTATCCTTTATCGTCTTCCTAACCCCTTGATGAGGGAATATGCCCCAAAGTGCTAGCTGTGGAGTCTAACTCTGAGGGTTGAATTTCAGCTCTACCACTTACTATCTACGAGACTCTGGATGAAGCATCTAACCTTTCTGTACTTCAATTTTCTTTTCTATAAAATGAGGATAATGATAGTACCTACTTCATAGGATTGTTATTAAACATTAAAGTCTACTGCATGTAAAACACTTAGAACAAGGCCTGAGCAAACCAATTTTAATTATTGGCAGTATTACTATGCCTATTTTACATATGAGAAAAATAAGGCACAAAGAAATGTCATAACTTGCCCAGGTCACCTAGCTGTTGGTTATTGCCAGAGCAGGCAGTCTGGTCTGTAATGTGTGCTGCCAGAAGGAATTAAGGAACTAAACCATATAACTTCAGAGAGACAGTGAAAGAATCCAACTGTGTAGTCGAGGCTAGACATTTAATGGTGTGGCACGGGAAGTGCCAGGAGAGGCATTACACGTCTGAACAGTAGGAAGCCTCTTTATGAGTATCTAACTCATAAGTTATCTCCCTCCTACAAAAAACCAGAGAAATAGAAAAGCCCTCCCACAGAGGGACACAGAGAACAACACAGTTTTATAAGGTATGTGGAATAATGCTGTATACTCAGAAATCCTAATTTGCACAGATTTGTGCAGTATCAAACAAGAACAAAAATAGCTTAATCCATACAAATACATTAATCTATTCAACACGTATTTACTGAGTGCCTACTATGTACCAGGTAAGGTTCAGAATGTTGGAGATACAGCAGGAAAACAAGCCCTTGCTGTCATGGAGCCTAAATTTAGGGGGGCAATGAACAATTTGAGATAGTAATAGGAGTCATGGATGAAATAAAAAAGGTTAATATGATATAAAAAATTTTATTAAAAAGAAGTATTATTCCTTAAATGTCAAGGTAGAAACAGAATTCTCTACAGTGAATGCATATAACTGTTCTGAGCCAAGGTGTTGACTAGTATCACATGGACCGACGTGGATTAGCACAGAATCAAGAAACCATAGGAAACAGGACCTCTAGACAGAAGTAGTAGTAGAAAGACATTTTCCTTAGCTTCTCTTAATAAGAAGTGCCCTACTCTGAAGTTATCTGTATATATGCCTATGTTTAAGTTGTCTAGAACACTGTATGTGGGAGCTTTCTCAACAGATCTTTTTTTGTGACTTTATAAAATCTGTAATTAAAATAGCCCCTTCAGATACTATCTGATCATATTAGAACAGGACAGGGCTAACTGACAGTTATGGTTGCAGACATGGATTGTGGAGGAGATAAATCCCAATAAGCAGCCCTTTCTACACAATGATATCTGAGCAGGGACTTGGGCTCTGTTGTCCATCACACCTTTCCCAGCTATTCTCCATCTTGAGACCCTCTCCTGCACAGTCTTTGACCTATGATTTCCACAAAGTACACTAGAAACCCTGAAGCTCCCATATTCCTCTAAGAACTCCAAGAACCCTCTAAGAACTCAGCTTATTTCTACCTCTCCCGTAAGGGCACTTCCTGCTTTATAACATGGTCACTGTGTACTCATCCTTCACATTCCTAAGGTTGGAATCCTGTTTCATTTGTCTGAGTCCACACAGCACCAGGCACAATGCCTTAAACAGGGCAAGTTACATCTGTAGACTGTAGTGCTCTTTCTGCTTTAAAAGAAGAAGGCAAAATAGGAATTAATCAAAGGCCAAAACATAAAAGCTAAAGCCATAAAACTCTTAGAAGAAAATATAGGGGAAAAGCTTCATGGTATTGAATCTGGCAATGATTTCTTGACTATGACACCAAAAGTATAGGCAATAAAAGAAAAAAACAGATAAACTGAAAAAATAGATAATTATATCAAAATTAAAAACTTTCGTGCATGAAAGACACTATGTGAATAGGCAACCCACTGAATGGAATTAAATTTTGTAAATCATATGTCTGATAGAGATTAATATCCAGAATATATATTTAAAAGTCTTACAATTCAACAAAAGAACAAATAAAACAATTTAAAAATAGACAAAGGACTTGAATAGATATTTCTCTAAATTAGATATACTAATGGCCAATAAGTACATAAAAACATGCTCAATATCACTAATAATTAGGGAAATACAAATCAAAACCACAATGAGATATCACCCATACCCATTTGGATGGCTATTAAAAAAAAAAAACAGAAAATAACAAGTGTTGGCAAGGATGTGGAGAAATTGGAACCTTTGTGCGCTACTGGTAGGAATGTAAAATGATGCAGCCTCTATGGAAAACAGTATGGCAGTTTCCAAAAAAATTAAAAACAGAAATACCCTCTAATCCAGTAATTCCACACATGGGTATGTAGCCAAAGAATTGAAAGCAGGGACTTAAACAGATATTTATACAGCCGTGTTCACAGCAGTATCATTCACAATAGCCAATAGGTGGAAGCAACCCAAGTGTCCATCCATGGATGAATGGATAAACAAAATGTGGTATATACATACAATGGAATATTATTCAGTTTTTTAAAAGGGACGAAATTCTGACACGTGCTACAACATGGATGAATCTTGAACACATTATGATAAGTGAAATAAGCCAGTCATAAAAGGACAAATACTAGATGATGCCATTCATATGAGGTACCTAGACTAGAAGGATGGCTGCAGGGAGTGGGAAGAGGAAGGGAGAAATGGGGAGTTACCATTTAACGGGTACAGAGTTTCAGCTTTGCAAAGTGAAAAAAGTTCCGGGGATGGATGATGATTCACATTCACAAGAATGTGAATGTACTTATTGTCACTGAACTGTACACTTAAAAATGGTTAAGACGGTAAATTTTATGTGTATTTTACTATTAAAAAAAGAACTAAAAAGAAGGTGAAGAAGGCAAAGAGGAAGGAGAGGGAGAGGAAGAGGAGGAAGAGGAACAGCAACAATAAGAATGAACACAATCTGTATCACTGTCTGGAGAAAGCTGACAATTCTTCCCCTACTGCTTCCTTCACCATGAACCCCCTCTTCCCTTATTTATTTTCATCAGCTTGTGACCCTGGTACTTCTGCCGAAGAAATGGAATGGATATTAATTTGGAAGGATACTGATGTTAAAGTTTTCATGATAAAAAGATCAATGAATGTTATATACTTACATTTTCTCTCCCCTCTCTCATTTTCTCTTTCCCTTTCCCTACACACACACAGACAAGCACAGGGACACTCTCACCCTTGATATTATTCAGATAGGTGGATAATTTTGTTCACTTTGAACCCAATCTAATAATACTATCTTCTCCAAAAATCCAAAGTAAATGGGATTAATCATAAAATTATTATAAACTCCTGCTAGAAAGAACCAATTCAGTTACACAGATCAAACTCCTCGTATACACAGCAATTCAACAAAAAAAAAACAAAGAAAATGGCCAGTTTTGTGAGAAAAGATGCTGTTAGGATAGAAGGAACTTAAGGTTGCTGGGGGCAAAAAATATTGGCCCCTCAAGTCTCTCCCTGGGGCTTTAATAATTCCAAGTATGGCATATTTTTCAGATTGTTTCAGAAAGAACAGCTGATATTTAACCAATCTGGGTAAAAGTGTGCCCAATTACTTCTGTGGTTATTTGTGGTTTGTTATGACATTCTCCAATCTATTTATTGTTTCACAAACCAACCAAACCAGGCTGTCTCTGGGGATTTTCTAGAGTGCTTTCCCTATGTGCTTCATGTTTTCATTCAGACCATAAGGGAAACAAGTTTCTTTGGTCCCTTTAGGCCCAAACATTCCAACAACACTGAGACCAGACCACTTTCTCAAGGCCTTGTCATAATGGAGCTGTGAGGGCAGCTTCCATCCTGGCCTTTCATCTTATTGCAGCCATTTTAGAGCCACTGTGGTTGATCACAGCCTGCCCGGTGTTTGACCAGATCCTACTGAATCCTTGCTTTGGTATATGGCCAAAAAACGTCCAACAAGGGTAACTTACTGTTAGTTTAAATGATCCCAGTCAAGCACCCTCTGGGATCTGTTTTTAGACTCTGCCTCTAAAGCCTCTAAATCCTTGGAAGCAGAGGAAAAACCAGGAAGGCTTTTCTCCACTGGGTCTTCCCTCAAAAATATCATCAAGAGGAGGAAAAGTGATGTGAAAGTAGGCATTGCTGGCCTCATTTTACAGATGAGAAGTTTGAGAATAGGAGCAATGAAGAGGAATGACAGTTCAGGAAACTGTCTGAGAACGAGAACCCAGACTCTAGGCTCGGTCATGACCAAGATCAAATTCTAGCTGTCACTCACCAGCTGTGTGAACTTTGGCAAGTTACTTAAACTCTCTGACTCAGTTTTCTCATCTATAAAATAATATTATGTTAATAATACATATTTCACCAAAAGGCTGTGAAAAAGAAAGTACTGATCACAATGCCCAGCACATAGATAAAGCCAATCAATGTTAACTGTTAGTATAATTATTACAATTATCATGGTCATTAAGAGACTTACACTATCTCTTAGCTATTGCAAAGCTAATATATTTATGCATCAGTATAGTTGTTCTCAGTTATGCTGCAATAACAGATAACTCCTAAAATCTCAGTGGCTTACCACAAAGGATGTTTTCTAATTCTTGCAACATGGTCATGGTGGCCAGCTGTGGCTCTCCTCTAAATCATCTTCATTCTGTGACCCAGATGGATGAAGCAACACCCTTGGAACCACTGCCTAGAGTTGTGGCTGAGGGAAAAAAGAACAGAGTAAAGTCTAAACTGGATTTTTATAACTTTTGCCCAGAAATGCCATGTGCTACTTCCACTCATATTCCATTGGCCAAAGCAAGTCCAACCTCAATATTGTGGAGAAGTATTTCCTCCACCTTGTAGGGAAGCAGAGAGGGTTAACAATAATAAATCCACCTCATTGGAAGAGTCCACATCGAAGCTCTAAGGCTCTTTCCACTACACCACTCCATCCTTCAGTAAATTAAAGTTTATGAGATTGCTTTTCTGTAAAGTTAAATTTGTGAAAACGAAATACAAAATTTTTAAAAGAGAGACAGTGGGACTCTTGCTCTTTTTCTGGGTGCTATTCTCTCTTTAAATTTACACTGATGTCATTTTGCTGTCATGTAAAGAAGATGAAGTAACCAGAGGCATGCGTTTGCAGAAGCCTTGCTGCCCTCCTGGGTCCCCTGCTGCTTGGTAAGTCCCATTCTCTTGACACCACAGGCTAACAGGTGGTCACTGTCTGAGAAAGATGTCAAAGGGGCATTCTCCCATTAAATTCAACCTGCCATTTCACTTTTCAGTAACTTGAGGTCCTTCCACAAAGAAAGAGACTGGCAAGACCATCAGCCCTATCCTTTGAGTCTCTGTTCACAAATAAACTCAGGAAATAAACTGAGTTGCAGTTTTTAACGCATTCTACAGAATCATAAAAGATTAGCATGAACAGGACACTCCAGTTCAGGACTCAACTCAACATCAAATCAGAAACACTTCTTTCACATTGCCAGTAGAATTGAATGCTTGAGTACTTTTCAGCAATCCTGTCTCAGCTTCAATGCTTTCATCAATGAGAAACTCACTACTTCAGAGGCAAGTAATTCCACTACTGGAATGATATGACTTTTAGAATGATTCTCCTCATGTTAAGCTAAAATCTGGCTAGGCACAGATTTCAACCCTTTGTCCTAACTCTGCATTCCTGTGGAACATAGAAAACCATAGCATCATCCCAAGAAAGACTTTTCAATACTTGAAGGAGGTCCTTGGAGCCTCTTGTTGGCCCTCTCTCTCACCTCCCAAAATTTTTCATATGACAGGGATTGCAGAGCCCTCCCTACCTATTTTGCCAATCTGGCTATAAGATATCCAGTGGAAAACTCAAACTTTTTAATCAGAGGCAAATATATCTCTAAACCACTGACAAGGAGGGTTGAAATAGGAAGATTAGGGAAATCTATAAAGCTTGAGAATATCATTTATTGTTCTATTTGTATTCAACTAATAAATAGTAATGAGATCCTCTCAGAAATACTCAGTAGTAAAAGAGGGAAGAGGAGAAAGACTGAATTTTACATTACATATTCATCAACACATTCCACAATATTAAAAAGAACGTTGTGCTTTTTGAGATTGCCTCATTACAAATTCTATCAGGAAGGCCTGCCTTTGAATTGTCTTCCAGAAGTAGATACAAACAGAAGAAAACAGTTTTTCCCGGATCCTCGTAGGATCAACAAGCTGCAAACGTAAACAGCTACATGTGTGGGATGGAGAACTGATTTTCCACCCTCAACAGTGAAGCAAGTTCACTCTCATGGGGAAGAGAATTTTCATTTGGAACATCCACTGATCTTGTAAGCCACAGTCACAAAACGAGGAACAAGGATAAAGAGAATTAATTAGCTTTCCTTAATTTGAAGCGGGTACTACCAAGGGTCTATGGCAAGTTCACTTTGCATATAGAGCTCTCTCCTCACCAGATAACTGCCCAGCTTGCTTCCTCCCTTGCTTCAGGCCTCTGCTCAAATGCCATCTCCTCAGTCAAACTGTGCCCTGATTCCTCTATGTAAAATTCCATCCATCTATGGAAAACAGTATGGAGGTTTCTCAAAAAATTATGACCCAGTAATTCCACTGCTGGGTATTTATCTGAAGAAAACAAAAATGCTAATTTAAAAAGATATATGCACCCCCATGTTCACTGCAGCATTATTTACAACATCAAAGATAGGGAAATGATCTAAGTGCCCATCAATGTGTATGTATGTGTGTGTGTGTGTAATATAATGGAATATATATTTTATATATATATATATATAATATGTGTAATGGAATATTACTCAGCCATAAAAAATGAAATTTTGCCATTTGCAACAACATAGATGGACCTCCTCAAGAACATTATACTAAGTGAAATATGTCAGACAGAGAAAGACAAATACTGTATGATTTCACTTATATGTAGAATCTAAAAAAATTTAAGAAAATAAAAACAAAACCAAGCTCACTGATACAGAGAACAGATTGGTGATTGCCAAAGGTTGGGTGGTGGGGGGAGGAATGGGTGAATTGTTCTTGTTTTTTTTAGTTTAAGTAAGTTGAATAAAAAACATAATTACACAAAATAAAATTGCAACTCCCTCCTACTGAGCCTCCATCTCCTCTCCCTGCTTTAGTTCAGCACAGAACTTATCACCATCTAACATAGGCTGTTTTTCTGATTACTCCCTTTATCATGTCTCCTCCCACCAGAACATTAGTTCCAGGAGGGCAGGGTTTTCTCACATTTTCATTGTCATATCCCTAGTGCCCAGAACAGTACCTGTAACTCAGTATCTGGTTTCTAGATTTTTTAAAAAAGACAAAAATTATCTACTTTCCTAGTGGAGCATACATTCTAGTGGAGGAGATGGATAACAAAAAAGCCAATAAAATAAGCAAGTGAGGAGGGTGATGTGATGGTAAATAAATGGGGTGGTCAGGGAAGGCTTCTTGGAAGTGGTTTCATTTGAGCAGTGATGGGAAGGATGAGATGGCCACGTGGATAGAGATGGTAGAAGAGGATCCAGGCAAAGGTACCTCAAGCACGATGCCCTGAAGACAGAACAAGCTGGCTGAAGAAGGGAAAGTGAGCCAAGGGGCCTGGAGTGTTGTGATCTGGAGAAAAGGGGGTAAAGTTGGAGAGACAGGAGCCCAATCCTGTAATGCTTTCTTCACGCATCCCCATTATGAACCATAGTGTGGGTCAACAAAGTCCCGTCTACACCTGCTTTGAACACCATTTCTTAGGCTCTCTAAGCTCCTTCTCATTATTCCATTATTGTCAGCAGAAATGTCACTTTATCAAGGAGACTTTCTCTGGAGTTGTACACATGTGCACACACAGATATGCACACATAAACCAGCCAGTCTCAAACACTTAATCTTGTTTTATGTCCTTGATAGCATCTATATCGCTATCTGAAATTTTCTTTTGTAATATTTGTTTATTGTCAGGCACTCCCCCCGCCATCACTACCTAGAATGTAACCCCTATGAGAGGAAGGACCTTTCTGTCTTATTCTGTATTCCCAGTGCTTGGCAAACGATAGGTGCTCAAAATTATTAAATGAATGTCTTAAGTCACTGTCTCTCAGAAGCAGACTCTGAGGCAGAGACTTGTGCTCAGGAAGTTTACAGAGAGTGGTCTGGGGGAAAACATGTGTAACAGAGTGAGGGGAGCAGAACTGGACAGAGAGGCGAGTTAAACTGTCACTCAGATGCAGTTGAGCTAGAATAGCCCTTCAGAGATGCTCCCGATGGAGACTCAATGGGGATCAGCATTGTAGTTTCACATGGACCAGTCACTGTAAGTGGGCTGCCTCCAGGGAGGGGTGGGAATTAATTTTAGGAAAGGCAGCTTCCCTCAGCCAGGGCAAATTGTGAAGAAGCCCTCATCTGGGACAACTGGGGAATTGAGAGCCTTAGTTCTGAAAGGGGACTCTGGGCAGCACATCATAGCACCCACTACAATAAATGAACAAGGAGTGAACGCTTCCTTACTACCTAAACTTGTGTTAAAGCATCTCTAATCTAGTTGACCACATCAATATAGTCTTATCAACCCTATCATGTGGCAAATCCCTCTATTCATTTTAACAACATTGTGTGCAAACATGTACATAACCTTACAATTACCTCTATCCTAGAAGATTTTTAAGTCTGTGTTTATGTCACAAGTAGTTCTAGCCATTTCTATTATCCTATTTCATTTTAGCTCTTGAAAATAAAGAAATTTCTTTTATAAGAACATCACAAACATTTTTATGATGATTTTAGAGTCAGGAATGAACCTGTTTAGGGTTTTATCTCCATCAACAGAGAAAGCCCTATAGATACTAATGAATTCTTTAGTATCATTTTATTCAGTGTCTCCTTATTACCTAGCTATTTTCTCACCTTTAGCCAAAACAAAAATTCAATTGATCCTTCAGTTCCTCTGCTTTCTCCTGGAAATTGATATGTGAACCTTTTACATTGTTCCATAGAATACTGAACTGGGCAAGTCATCTACTGAAAAGTACGGCAGGTAAATATGGAGCTGATATATAACAGTCATTTTACTAGAAATGTCCAGGTGTCAGGGAGCCAGATATGGGCAAACAGTTTCATCTCATGTTTCAGAGAGTTGTTTTCATGCCTAACCTTGAAGCGAAAATAGAGGAATCTGTGACTAAAATGATCCAGGATTATAATTTTTTCTTCTTTTAAATCTTCCTTTTAAAAATGCTAATGTGTATCAGAGTAATTAGAAAGCACAGGGAACTGTTTTCATGTTCAAGTTGGGAAATCAGTTTCCCTACTGTACAAATTTGCCCAACATCCTCTTCTACCCCCACCAGACGGTGCCAGGCACTGGGTTTCTGACTAGACAGAGACTCTGAAGTCATCCAAACATCGGACCAGGAAGATGAGAACCATCTGAGCAAGTCACAAACAGGAAGAGGGCAGTCCTGAGTAATTTCCTCAGTATGAGACTGTTTTCCTGAACCAGCTGGGGCATGGTGCAGAGGTGGCTTGGTCTGGTTTAAAACATTAAGAAACAGAGTGGTCACTGACTATAAAATTGACCACCGTGAACGTAAATTAGTGTAGCCACCATGGAAACAGTATGGACGTTCCTCAACAAATTAAAAATAGAACTAGCATATGACCCAGAAATTCTAGTTCTGGGTATAAATCTAAAGAAGATGAAAGCACTATCTCAAAGAGATATCTGCACCCCCATGTTCACTGCAGCATTACTGATAACAGCCAGGACATGGAAACAACCTAAGTGCCCATCGACAGATGAATGGATAAAGAAAACGTGGCGTATATATACACAATGGAATATTATTCAGCCTTAAAAGTCCTGTCATTTGCAAGAACATAGATGAACACTGAGGGCATTATGCTAAGTGAAACAAGTCAGACAGAAAGACAAATACTGTATGATCTCACTTATATGTGGAATCTAAAAATGCGAAGTCATAAAAATGGAGAACATATTGGTAGTTTCCAGGGGTAGGGGATAGGGGGTGGAGGAAATGAGTGAAGGTGATCACAGGGTACCAACTTTCAGCTATAAGATAAACAAGTTCTGATCATGTAATGTACAGCATAGTGACTATAGTTAACAAATACTGTATTGTATATTTGAAAGTTGCTAAGAGAGTAGATTTTAAAAGTTCTTATCACATGCAAAAAATTTGTAACTTCATGAGGTGATGGATGTGTTAACTAAACTTATTGTAGTAATCATTTTGCAATATATACTTACATAAAATCACTATATTATACGCCTTAAACTTACACAATGTTATATGTCAATTATATCTCAATAAAGCTGGATGGATATAAATAACAAAATTGACTACTTTAAAATGACTAGGAAAAATGTGACCTATGTCATGAACCGTAGTGACTAATGGTAGGAGAGGAAATGGTCTACTTGTGGCATACAGAATGTGTTTCTGCCAAATCCATTTTCATCCCATGCACAGGCATGAAGACTAGCTGACCTGGGTCTCAACGCACCATCCTAACATCCTTAGGTCAGCTTCCACCTCTAACAGTGATAAACTTCATCATGTTCATCCATCAATATGTCTGGGTACCAGCTGAACTGAACCTTGTCCACAAACATTATTAGCTGTTTGCTAAAATAAGAGAGGAGTAAGTAGGAAAGAAAGAAAATGTGAAGTGGGAAAAGGAGGAAGAAATTTGATTAGGGAGTTTTACTGAGTTTGATGACACATAACTTGGAAGCAAGGAGCATTCCTAGGTCTGACGCACATGTAAATAGGGGAATTCTTCCAGAGAAGCTTCTTTACAGAGGTGGAGTAAGTTATTGCCTACATAATATGTGTTTAAGGGTGTGGGAAAGCTCACTACTCTCTAGAATACTTTTCCACTCAATGAATAATATCAGAAGTACCAGATTTTGAGTTTTGTGCCTTTAGGGTGGTGGTAAAAGAAAGAGGAGTTCAGGTGACAGTGATCAATTTTTTCTCCCTCACAATTTTGCCTGGGACAAAGCCTGCCTCCTTTTGGTTGTAAGCCAATTTTATGGATAGATGTTTGCTCCTGAAAGGAACGTTACTGATGAGCTGATAGAATTTTCACATTCTGCAAGTGAACAACGGGGTGAGGGAAGAGCCAGAGAGACCAGATGATATGCTCACATTATTTAACAGGACAGAGACAGAGATGCATCTAGATAGGGTGTTGTAACACCAGCCTAAGGACTAGCACTCCCTCTGACCCTTCTGTAAGATTCTGTTTCCATAGGACTGATATGTGTAGATATGTGAAAAGACATAAGATGATAGAACATCAAATTCAGTGCTGTATTTAAACGATTCTCAGTGCCTTAGTTCATAGGGTTAGATCACAAATGCTCAACTTAGTAGAAGTTGGATGTGATGTGAAAAAAAAACCATAATGCAGTGTTACATTTGGAAATTCTACAAACTTCTGTTTTTTATGTATTACAAACTACAGAAAGAACAACTGGACAACATCTTCACGGCTGGTGGGAGCACAGAGAACCTGAATTCTTTTTTTTTTTTTTTTTTCTCTTAATAGGGTAAAGAAAAGAACTGAACCAATTCCCCCTCTCCTCACTCAAGGACAAATTAGAATCTCAGTTGGGCATGCTTTGGGCATTTATCAAAAGTGGGCATGGGTTCAAAACACCAGACTAAAGCCTAGTTCTGACACAGCTAAGGTCATAAGGTCATAGGTGGAATGTTCTTAAAGTTTCACTTTATTTATTGAGCAAATGCCTGATCTCTTTATTTGTAGCTGACTGCACCCAAAATATGTGTATATACAGAGAGAAAAGTGTAAAACTATTTCCACTGTTCAGAAAACAACTAGAAGGACTTAGCTTTTCTTAGGAAGCTCCACAGCATCATTTCTATATGCAAAAGCCCGCAGAAATTTTATTAAGACTGCTATAGAATAAACTCTGAAGTTCTTACCACGGCTTTCCAGGCTGTCTGTGGTCAGATCTCTCACTTTTTCCTTACCACTGTCTCCTTGCACATTCTGCCTCTGCCATGCTCGCTTTCTATCACTCAAACATTCCAACCTTCTACTTGTCCCAGGGCCCTTGCATTTGACATCCCCTCTCCCTCTTCCCCAGATCTTCGAATGGCCCTGTCTCGTAAGTTAGGTATGGGCTTATATAACATTTCCTCAAAGTGGCTTTCCTGATAAGCTAATCTAAAGTGGAGTGCTCCAATCATTTCTCCATTTCCTTTTCTTCAAAGCTTTTAGCACCTTGTGAAATTATTTATTTCTTTGTTTCTTTATGTGCTTATTGATTATCCTTCAAGTAAGCTTCATGAGGACAGGGACCTTATTTCTATTTTCATTGTTATATCCTTAGCCCCAGCACAGCACCAGGCCCACAGTAGCCACTCATTAAAAATCTACTGAATAACTGGTTCAATATGTCAATTAACATGGCAGTAATTTCCACTCCTTATTCTCCCTTCCAAGGACACAAAACAGTACAGACCAGAGACATCATAGACCTAGGTACTGGTAGGTATCAGGTGCACTCATAAGAGAAAGCATCTACTGAGAGCCTTCTCTGTCAGGCAGACACACATTTTCCAAGCCCCACTAAAACTCTATGGGATGGGTATTTTTATTATTCATTCTATCTTACAAACGAGAAAACCGAGATAGGAGAACTTAAGAAACTTGCTCAAAGTTATGTATTTAGCAGATGGCAGAGCCCAGATTTGAACCAAGGCAGTCTGATTGCACTTAAGAACTATCTTTACTCAACTTCCTCATTTGTGCTTCAGGTTCAGTGCTCCATCAGTTTACCCTAATTCTAAAACCACCTGGAGCTTAATTTGCTGTACTCTGAAAGGTGGACTTTTTAGAAAATACCCTAAACCATCCTATGGGACATTACTCTTCTACTTCTTAATGCCATAAAAACAAAAATATTTTATCTCGGCTGCCTGAAGTCTGGGATCATCTGAGCTTTACTGTGGAAGGCAAATATTTTTAAACTTTTATTTGCCGCTCTCTACTGTGATACCTCATTTTATAGTAATCTGCATCCCCGCGTAAACAAACGCTTTATGACACAAGGAAGAGAACTTTCTGTAAAGGGACAAAGACAGGAAAAAAACAGAATCTAGCTTTTGTTTCTGAACTTGAGGGTTCTGCTTTGACAATACAAATCAAGCAATCAACTTAAAAGCATTCTGAAAAATCCTTGCAGGTAAAGGATCCGTACTCTTCAAACTTCCAAATCTTACTTCAAGACTTGGTTTTCCCCTGTCTGGCAGGTAAGTTATTTTCAGAGTGAGTAAAGGAGCTAAGAGGTAGGGAATTTGTTTCCCCTTTTATTTTAGTGAGTGTGTTACTGGTCGTAGTTGTGAAACACTTTTGAATTGGGATCTTCACCCAAGCTTATCGAAATGCCAGGTTATGCCTGGGTGGCACACATATAAAGCCTCCCACTGGAGAAATTAAGCTGTCCAAGTCCCTTCGGTGGGAGTTACTCTTCTAAGTGCTGGATTGAAGGTCCAAGAGATTGGATTTTGAATTTATCAGAGCAATAAAAGTAAAATTTCAGTCCCCTAATAAATTTAAAGGAAATCCTTGGACCACATATTGTTCCCCTTTAAGCAGGCAGTCTATGTGAAATGTTTTATTGTAAAATAAATCAATAAATACCTTGAAACAACCAAAGTAGTATATATGCTTACATAATTCCCCTTAGTTTTGAAACCTCTTTTTCTATATAAATATAATTATTTTTAAAAAATCAAATAAAAAGCATCTCTGGTGTACTACTAAACACATCAACAAATCCAAAATAAATAACTGGAGGAATGGCCTAATTTTATTTGATAGTTCATAGAATGAACAGATTCCAACCAGGATGGTTTTTGTTAACCAGCAGACCCTGGTTAATCTCAATGGGAATCTCTTTTTAAGTTGATGAGTCTAACGTACATGAAGTTCAGTTGAAGATGGTTAAAGACTTTTAGACATAAAGTTGTCTATGTAAGCATTATTATTACATGCATTCCCACAGTGACAAAGTGTTCAGGCAAAGATGGACTGGCGGTGAGGAGGGAAGGGGTGAAAGGGAGGAAGAAGAAGGAAAAGGAAAGGAAAGGAAAGAGCAGGGAAATAAGAGAAGGACGAAAGATAAAAAGAGAAAAATCACATTTTGCCTTTGACAGATGACTCAAGAGCATTTTGGTTTGGGATTTTGTTTTTTGGTTTTTGTTTTTGTCTACAGAAGGTAAATTGCCTTTGGATTTGGAATCTTTGTACTCAACAATCGTACATTACTGAAAGATGGCCTGTGCAAATGTTTTGGGCTTAAGGGTATAAATAAACACATGCTGTACACTGTAGAAGACAATGTGTACAGCCTTGTATTTTTCTTTCAGACTTAAATATCTTCACCATCTTCAAAATAGTATTCAAATAGTACCCACGCTGTTTGGGATCGCTCTTGCATTTGCTAACAGCTCAGAGTCCTGGCCACAGCAAGTGGATAAAAAACTTGATAATTGATCCTATTCTTGTTGCCTGGATGAAGCTAACAAAGTTTCTGAATCCAGACCCAGGGGAACATTACTACCACTAAAACTTAGCGTCTACAAATTGTAGTCCACAGAATCTAAGATCCATGTGATGGTAATCAGTTTCCTAGTGGGGGAAAGTTTGCATGATCCATTAAGTGTGAAAAACTTGGGTTTCCACAAAATGCAAGTCCAATCACATGACTCTTCATGAAGGGCATATTTATGCCAAGTTTCCCAAATCTTTCTTTTTTCTTTTTGTGCAGAGTGTCCTGAGGCTAGTGTTCCACGGAACGTACTTTAGGACACACTAGTCTAGACTTCCTACTTCACCTCCTTCACTGAACAATCTCTATTTTCTTTCAGGGGTAACCTGGCTACAAAATGAGGAGACAAGCTTCATTTTGATTAAAATTAGATGATATGAGGAGAATAAAAAGCTTTTTTTTTAAATTATTTTAACATTTTAATAACCCCCTGAGTTCCAGAAGGAGCTGAAATCACCCTCACTGTAGCAGAAAAGTTAGACCCTGGGAAAGTATTGCAGCATAATATCAAAATAAACCAAGGCTCAGCAACTACTTGCTGCATGGCCCTGGGTAAGATCTGATCATCTCTGAGCCTCTAATTTTCCTTTCTAATGTGAGGGTAACGATGCATTGTACTAAGATTAAATAAAATAGTGTGTGGAAAAGCACCTTTCCTGGGGTCGGCCTCAGAGGTGATATACCATTGAAGTTCTATTTCCCTTTTTCTTTCTTCCCTTAGCAAATACCCTACTCTTGAAGCCCAAAATGAACATTTTAGGAAAACTGATGAAGTAAATAAACATCACTATTTAGTGCCAAAAAACAACCTTGAGAAACTCTCTTTGGCATTCCGGTCTGGGTGGAGCAGATACACAGGTTGGATTCCACTCAGAGATGATGAAGCTTCTAGACAATTCCTCCTGAGACTCCCTTCTGGAAAGGATTTCTGTCAAAATCCACAGAGATCAATCTCATCCCAAAGGTCAACGTGTTTTTCACCTCCTGTCTAGACTATTCCAATGTTTGCGACCTGGACCTCCCATAGGGAGTCGTCCATTGACAGCAGATGACCCAGACGTGACAGTATTGCCTGCTGGTTATGTCAGCCTGCTGCAAGCCCAGCACATCCCAGCGGACGCTCGGCCTTGGCTGCTGTTTTACATCAAGTCCAATTTACGATCTGGGTTCTTGAATTAAATCACTAAGCAGTGATGAGCCTGGATTGCTGGAATGTCTTTTCGTTCCACGTGGCCCGCTGATAACTTGTTGGACACGGAGGTACTGGGACACAATACAGATATCTCTTCATTCAGGTCTGTTTTCAATTCAAATAACTGGCCCCACGTGTGCTTCTAGTTAACTGTGTATGTGTGCCAGTGCCAAGAAGAGTTTGCGTGCAGTCCTGCCTCTCCAGACCAGAGACTGGTGTTCAGGACATCACAAAGGATTAAAGAAGTAGACTGAGCACAGAGAAATTTAAAAAAAAAAAAAAAAACAGAGGTATGCTAAATTTACTAAAATTTGCTAAAACTAGCACTCTTGCCCCTTCTCCAGCCCATTCCTCAGGCCATTGTCTTGAAATGCTTAGAATTCAAAATACACTCCTGCTTACAAATCCAGAAGGTGACACACTGAGACACTTTTCCAGTAGGGGCGGTATTATCAACATTCTCTATCAGCTCCTCTGATGACCAATATTTCTAGTCTGTTCATTTAAAAAGTCACTGGCAAGGATCTGTGAGAAAGTTCAATTACATAACATTACCCTGTCCTGCTGGGCTTAGGCATGCAGTCTTGGTCAGTGGGGCAAAGGTGGCCTCTTTGCAAAGAAAATTGGTCCTTTCCAGTATTCAGCTTCTATCACTTTACCAAGAATTTAGCTAATGAAGCATTATCTGACCTTTCGAAGACAGGAGGTGGATCTTCTTATCACTTATCAATTTGTCAAACATACATTTACTTTAATTTGGATGCACATGGCTGTGAGCAACAGCAGCAAAAGAAGAGAAAGTACGTGGACAGTAAGAAAGAGAGCCAAGCAGAATCAGGAAGAAAGGGTCAAAGAGGAGCAGAACACATTTTCCCAGAAAGCCAGAAATGAGAGTGTGTGACAGAGATAAAAAGAGAGAGAGAAAATGTATACTGCTATATTGAATTACCCAATCTGCCACTGCCCTCTCCATCAGCATGGACAAATGAGAGAACATGGAGGCATAAACCAGATCCTCTCCTCCAACCACAAACTTCACTAGCTTAGGGCACTCAGAGGCCATGGCAATGACTATTTTAAAGGAGTTTTGTAAGCAAATTATGCTCCATTTTTATCTAAGCAACTGCCCAGAGCTTCCTTGATTCGACACAGCTTGTGATAATCCTCTCCTCTGCATTTTTCCTCTTCTTCTCATGAAATACTCTCCCTGAATTTTGGGACAAGATGGGACATCCTACAGAGAACCTTTGAGACTAAGTTTCCATCTAAATGTATGCAGTCTCTATGGGATTAGACAAATTTGCTTTGAGGTAGTCCAGGCACACAGCTCTTTCCCTATCAGAATTATAAGCATGAATTTGCACATTAGTGCATAGGCTATCTTTTGCCCTCTAGCTCTTCCTTGGATAAAACTCAAGAGAGTTAAGAGGTTTCCACATGGGTGTCTTTCCAAACAGGCTGCCATTCTTGATGCATCACCCTCACTTTCCGAAAATGGCACAAAATCCAGCCAGACTCTCCCAAGAAGGAATTATGTCACTCCTTAATCCTATGCTGCTGCTTAAGTAACCCAAACAAGCTCTCTTCCCGCTGGAGGAGGAATACACCCCCAGTTCTCTCTGTTGGCCATGGACAGGATTGTGGGTCTCTTGGCTTGATTCTTCGTTGTACAATCACAGAAACAAACAAGAGTGATTTCTTTTTTCTAGACGAACATTTTGTACTGAGTAATACCCTCTGATTGTCATCTACATTTCTCTAAGCTGTTGTCTAATCAATATTTCTGTTTCTTTCAACATCTCCTTCCTCTGTGAGTATCATTCCTCACTGCTGGATAGTTCTGAGGCAGGGCACCTGAACCAATGATATCAGAAAGAATGGGAGAGAGAAATGAAGGGTACAATCTCCTTGGGCAATCATCTTAATTGACCAAAAAGCAAGTCAGGTTGTACAGGCAAGTGCAAATTGTATGCACACCATATATAAATCCTAAGCCTCTACACTCTGTTTTCTTGCACTTCAACAAGTCTTCAGGGCATTAAGGAAGCAGAATCACTTCTTTCATGAGAAATCTGATTTTCAAAAAACCTTTTTCTTCTTTTCTTTCTTTGTGGAGGTAAGGTATGGGGAAAGGGCTTTATTTGAGGTACAAGAATGATGAAATCTAAGTTCCCAAAGTTATAGTACTACAGAATGATATGTGGAGACTTCTGAAGAATTTACACACTGAAAAAAATAAACTACTTTGTCAAAGGACTCAAGATACAATTGACAGAAGTTTTAACTGGACTGGATTATCAACATTGAAGGGATAACTACATAAAAGTAAACAGAATTACTCTGCCCCATTAGGATTGACGAATGGAAACGTATTAAGAAGAAATCTTAAATAAATATAAAAAGGGAAAGATTACACTAAAAAGATCCATGTCTATGTGGGATATAAACTTAAGATAACTCTTGACCTCTTTACAATGCAAATTATTGTATTAAAAATTTATTAATTCAACAAACACTTATCGAGTACCTCATATGTACAAATCTCACAAAAAAAATTAATGAAACATACTTCCTAGATACAGGAAATTTGATACGTAGTCGAGATTAGACAAAATATAAACTTATATTGTAAAACTTTACATATGTCCTTCCATTTGATATTCAAAATAATCCTGTGAGTTGTGGAGAAGAAGTATGCATTCCTATTTAGTGTTAAAGTAGAGGCTAAGAGAGGCCAAATGATTTTCACCAGGATCACACAGAAGTAATAAGAGGCAGAACCCAGACTCAACCTTAAGTTATCTGACACCAAATCCGCTACAATTCACTGCCTCTATAATTCAAAGTAAAATGTCACAAGCGCCAAAAGGGAGGTATGCACAGAGTGTTACTGGCATTCCTTCTCACTGAGGTCAAAAGCGATTTCTTGGAGGTATTTGATCTGAGCCTTGAAGAAGGCAGACCTTTGACAGGCGACAATGAACATAGAGAAAATCATAAGCTGAAGGAAATCACTTAAAGAGAGGGAAAGGTAAGGAGGCAGGAACTAGTACACATTTAAGAAATGATAAGTGGTCCAGTTTGGCTGGAGTACAAGTTATGTAAAGGAGCACAGTGGGAGATAAGGCTGGAAATTTGGGTTGGAATCAGGTCATGTAGTGCCTTGAATGCCTTGCAAAGGAATATGAACACTTTTGGCCGACAATGGAGAATTACTGAAGGTTTCTGAATAGAGGAATGATATAATCAGAACAGAGCTTAAAAAAGATTAATCTGGCAGTAAGATGTAGAATTGTTTGGAAGAGACTAAGGAGTTATGAGGCCAGGGCAATAATCGAGACAAGAAATAATAGGGGTCTGATCTACAATAGTGGGAGTAGAAATGGGAAGAAAATAGGGGATAAATACGAGAAATGTTAGAAATATAGAATCAAAAGAACTCTTTGACTAATTAGATGAGAAAATGCAAATGAAAGAAGGAAGTTGGTCTGAGTGACTATAAAGGTAATGACAATTATTGAAATAAAAAATAAACAAGAAGATCATGTTTGTAAAGAAATAAAATGAGTTCAGATTTGACCATGTCCAGTGTTCATCAGAGATATTTGTCATGTAAATGTGTAGCTGTAAGAACAAAATGACCTACCCTCCCTGCCACACCCTCACCCCTATATACACACCCAGAAACCACAGTGGTTTGATTCAGAACTTAATTGGGCTTTATAAGTGGTCAGGTATTTGTATAATTAGTGAAGCAGCCATTAAGAAGTATGTGGGCAAGGGGCTGGCCCCATGGCCGAATGGTTAAGTTCTTGCTCTCTGCTTCGGCAGCCCAGGGTTTCGCGGGTTCAAATCGTGGGCGCAGACCTGGCACCGCTCATCAGGCTACGCTGAGGCAGCATCCCACATGCCACAACTACAGGGACTCACAACTAAAAATGCACAACTATGTACCGGGGGGCTTTGGGGAGAAAAAGGGTAATAAAATCTTTAAAAAAAAAAGTATGTCGGCAAAAAAGACCATTAGTTATTTTAAATAATGGCAAATATTAGGGCAATGCTAGTGGATGTTAACCAAAAATCCTTCAGATCTCAATGGCCTAATACCATAGAATTTATTTTTCACTCATTTGAGTCAAGTCGCCATTGGCAGAAGAAGGGGGGACTCCACATGGTCAATGAGGGACCTAGGATTAAGGAAGTTCTTCCGTCCTTAACACATGATTTCCAAGGTCATCTTAGCACTGACATGCGGCTGTCAGTTGGGAACAAGAGAGAAGTGAGAATCCCATGGAAGGGTTCTATGGCCCAAGCCTTAAAATGGTATGCATCACTTTTGCCCACATTTCTTTGGTCAGAACTCAATCACATGGCCATAACTTAACTGTAAGGAAGGCTTGGAAATACGAAAATAACTGTGAGCCATAAAGGATAAGAAAATAAATTTGCTGAACAGATAGTCAGCCTCTGCTTCTAGGCCACAAAGTTCAAAGGGAAGTTATAGGGACTAAGAGTAAACAAAAGGAACCACAATTCTCTCTATAAAAACATAAATTACTGTTGTCATCGTGGGAAGAAGTAGTATAACAACTTATGGGGCAGTTGGAAAACTGAATGTCCTCTTCCTTATGAGTTTGAACCATATAGCATCTGAGAATTAGTCTTTCTTCTTAAAAACTAGGGGTGGGGGGTGTCCCAATAGTTATGTGCTAGACTCAGAAGAATAAAAAGGCATACTTGCAACTTGCACCATCAAAAGAACCTCAGTGGAACATAAGGTGAAGTTTCTACCCACACTGGGCTGTTCCACAGGACTAGGAGTGGCAAAGTCAATACTGGACCATCCTGCTCTTGCCTTTTCCCATTATTTCCATTTCCCTTCACTATAATAGTGTTATTCCAGATTTGAAAACTCAGACTCAGGAAATGCGTTGTTGGGAAATACTGCATCTCACAAAGAGTTCAATGGAGTAAGAGGATGGAACATAATGAAAATGAGACAAAGTCCCCAGGGATAGAAGAAACGGTTTCCCAAAAGGAGACTGGAGATGTGTACCTCAGAAGTTTAAATAAGAATTTCTCTAAAGAAAAACAAAGGGGTCCACCCAGTGGCGTAGCAGTAAGTTCACACATTTTGCTTCAGCGGCCCAGGGTTTGCCGGTTTGGATCCCAGGTGTGGATCTATGCACTGCTTGTCAAGCCATGCTTTGGCAGGCGTCCCACATATAAAGTAGAGGAAGATGGGCACAGATGTTAGTTCAGGGCCAGTCTTCCTGAGCAAAAAGAGGAGAATTGGCAGCAGATGTCAGCTCAGGGCTAATCTTCCTCAAAAAAAAAGAAAAGAAAAGAAGAACAAAGACCTGTGGACAAGGGAGCAGATTTAGGAATAGTTTTCATGAGGATAGCTTTTATAAGTGCTTAACTTCTTGGGACTTTTTTTTTCATTTTTTCCCCAGTTTTACTGAGATATAATTGACATATACATTGCATTAGTTCAAGATATACAACATAATAACTTGATGTATGTATATATTGCAAAATGATTGCCACAGTAAGTTAACACAACCAGCTCCTCACAGTGACAATTTTTTGTCTTGTGATGAGAACTTTTAAGATTTACTCTCTTAGCAACTTTCAAATATACAAAACAGTATGTTAACTATACTCACCATGCTGTACATTACATCCCCAGAATTTCTATAGCTGGAAGTCTCTACCTTTTGACTACCTTCACTCATTTCACCCACCCCACAGCCCCTGCTTCTGGCAACCACCAATCTGACCTGTTTCTATGAGTTTGTTTTTTAGATTCCACTTATAGGTGAGATCATACAGTGTTTGTCTTTCTCTGTCTGACTTGTTTCACTTAGCAAAATTCCCCTAAGGACTATCTATGTTGTCGCAAATGGTAGGATTTCCTTCTTTTTCATGGCTGAATAATATTTCAGTGTGTGTGTGTGTGTGTGTGTGTGTGTATCACATTTTCTTTCTGTACTCATCCATTGGTGGATAATTAGGTTGGTTTTTTTAAATTATGAAAAAAGTTGTATATAATATATAATCTCAAAGTCTTTCATATATTGTGAAAGTCATTTTTCCCAATCCTTCTGTAAAGCTCCAAACTTTACGTGGTGTGTAGAGGCAAATTAGAGAAGATGCCATAAAGAGACATCCAGCCTGCCTCCTGTGTGGCTCAGTCTGCATCCACCTGTCTGCAGACGACTTCAACTGGCAGCAGCATCACACCCAGAAAGATGGCTCCACCACAACCTTTTCCAAAATAAGGAATGGCTCAGAGCTAAGTGGAAAGCAGTGGGAGCAGGCCATGTGGAGGAGCAGTGGTCAAGCAGAGGACTCAGGGTCAACCACAGGACACTCTCACCACCTCCCCCTACTAAGATGATTCTTAGGAGAGAAATGTTGACACTGGGTCCACTTTTGTTATAAAAGAAGTTATAAATTTTAGTAAGAAGTCAAGTTTAGAGACAAAGATTTAGAAATCCCCAGCCTTGTTATGATATAATCACGGGAGTGTATAAAATGGACAAAAAAAAGCATTCAAAGGAGGTACAGAAGAAGGAGAGCACAATATCATAGACCAGTGGACATTGTTGGTGCTCTACCCAGATCTCCTTGGATCCCAGTTACAAAGGCCTGCATTTTTGACTCTCTTCAGACGACTGACCCATGGTCATTAGAGATGGTTTCTCCATATGCTCAAAAAACTGGAAGCATCTAGGAATTGATGACCTCCCCAGTGGCCCATAGCCAATGACTGTCAGGTGTGGGTATGAAAGCCTAGCTCCCTTTACCTGTGTGAGGATAAACTCTGGCAGGTTTCTGCTATAGGAATAGGCTAAAATTGAGACTTCACCTGAGAATACACTCATGCTTCACTTATTCCTTCTCTGTCCTTCCCCACCCTGCTTCCTCTACTCATTTGCTAGTCTTTCTTGGGAGTGTTCTCTCAATAAATCACATGCATCTGAGTTCTTGTCTCCAGGTTTGTTTGTGGTAAACCTGACTTAAGACACACACATTAAAGGATGCCATCATTACCACCTCCCAAAATGGTAATAGTTATAAAATGTAATGTTTTGTTTTGTTTTGAGGAAGATTAGCTGTGAGCTAACATCTATCGCCAATCCTCTTCTTTTTGCTGAGGAAGACTGGCCCTGAGCTAACATCCATGCCTATCTTCCTCTACTTTATACATGGGATGCCTGCCACAGCATGGCTTGATAAGCAGTGCATATGTCCACAACCGGGATCCGAACTGGTGAACCCCAGGCCACCAAAGCAGAACGTGCAAACTTAACCACTGCACCACCAGGTCAACCCATAAGATGTAGTGTTTTAGATCAAGAAAGATAAGCACTGCAAAGATTTAGATCAAGAAAGATAAGCACTGAATTTAGCAGCTGGGAGATTACTGTTGCTTCTAATTCTCCTACTTATTATATAACATCAACAAGGGAGCAGAGAATAACCCATGCAAATGTCCTTGACACTGTCACTAAATGTCACCAACCATCAATCCTCTTTTCCAGTCCTCAGAAACCACATGTACACACTCCCCACATTGCTGCTAAAACCATAAACAAAAAACAGAGGTAGAAGAAATTTAAAAATTCTTGTAAGAGGACACAGTAAATTTAGTGGCTTCAAGGAGTTTAAATCAGACACAGATTAACTGCATGTCAGATGGCACTAGAGCAGACTTAGTGGGAAGGAGGGCACCTGGAATTTCCACTTATCCTATCCATGGCACCACAGACAGACACAAGCAGTAGAATAATTGAATGCTTAGAACTGAAAGGGATCTCTGAGAAGTTTCATTTTATCCCCATAGCTTATTACATAGTCCATGACAATAAAATGCCTTGGCTAAAAGTTGAATTATCACTCAAGTTCAAGTCCTTTGGCTCCCTGACTTTCCAGTATAACACACAGCCTTTCAAGTTCTTATTTGTTATCATTACTAGTAAGAATGTCAGTATTACTATGTGTCAGGCACTTGGCTAAGTTCTTTACATTGTCTTATTTCATATTCCAAATAGCCTGTAAGATGGATTCCCTTATTCCCATTTTATAGAAGAAGAAAGAAACATAGAAGAGATTGGCTTAATTGATGTAACGTAGCTTACTGTAGCAGAGGCCAATCTAGAAACCCAAAGACAAAACTGGAATCCAAAGCCCATGTTCTTCTTACTATGCAGACAACCTGCTCTCATTCTTTGACTGAAAAGCTGAAAGTCCTGTCTCCTCAGATCCTGTCCTAGAATAATTATAGGACTGTATGGTCCTATGACCCTCCACTCCACCTTCTCTTTCAGATAGATAAATAGATAGGTAGGTAGGTATATAGGGAGGGAGGTAGATAGATAAATAGATAGATAGATAGATCGATCGATCAATAGATCCAACCCATATTTGAGTCACTTACTTAAGCAGAAAAAAATTTAGGAATTCTGCTTGGATTATGCAGCTTTGGGATCAATTCTTTTCTTTCCTTTCTTTTGAAAAGAGATGATTTGCAGCTTCCGTATCATTGCATTGTAGAACACTCTTACTGGAAAGGGTCATCTCACACCATTCTTTCCAGATGAACAAAGACAACACTGAGGCCCTGAGTAGAGGGGAAGAGCATTGGACAAAGAGCTTGGAAATCTAAATATTAGACCAGCAAAGGGTAGAGCCAACTGTGGCAAACGTCCTGGTTCTACATCCAAGTGAACGATGCCTCCTTTGAGAGTATGGCCTCAGAGAACTTCACAATTGTCTGATAAAACAACTGCTCGAGTTATTATTGAAAATCTTCTTTTGCAACTACCTCTGAGAGATGTATACAGTTCTGTGAGGTGAGCTATTTTCCAGAATAAAGCCTGGTTCCTTATGCAAAATAGAAGTCTTAGTTTTTGCTCTTTAGTATGAGACTGTGAGCAAGAAAATATACTGCTCTCCAAGACTCAATTTTCCCATCTACGTAGTGGGAAAACAACAATGCCTGGAGGTATGATAATAAAATGGGGTAATGTTTATAAATGTGATTTTGAAACTGTAAAATTCTTTATTCAGATAAGACAGAAGTGGAAAGTCAATCTTAGTTGTTTATTATGGGGCAAAATATCCTACTTTGTTCATCCCTAGCTAGAGGAGACAAATAGTTTAAGAGCTTATAATGACATTGACCATTTCTGCTTCCTTATTCCCAGAAATAAGCACCACATTCAAAAGTTACTCAATACATCAGTCATTATGAAAAAATTACCACCAACAGAAAATGCTATGATGCTGGGTGGTTTTCTTTAATTTTCTACTGTTTCTCATGTCTTGAGAGAGAGATCTTTTTGAGCCTTTGACCCTCAGACAAAAATAAAACCTCTGAGTCTGAAAACCCATAGGCTTCACTTTTCTATGAACAGCATTGAACACGCACGATGAAGAATTTATAGCCCATGATGTGAGTCAACTTCTTTGATAAGGGGCCTAAATTTAAT
Organism: Equus quagga; assembly: GCF_021613505.1. Lineage (NCBI taxonomy): Eukaryota > Metazoa > Chordata > Mammalia > Perissodactyla > Equidae > Equus > Equus quagga. The sequence goes on from NC_060272.1 coordinate 97,110,758, forward strand.
TTGCAAACATGTAGCTATGACCTCCCTGAGCCAATGGCTAGAGATTTGAAGCAGCGTGTGTGGGCCAGCTGTGGAATTTGGCTCAGCTCCTAGTTGAAGTCACCTCCCTTCTCTAAAAATTCTTTAAATACTGGATGAGTTGTGTGTAAGTAGAGGTTGCAGGGGGAGGAGGTGTGGGGAGCTGTTAACAAAAGACAACAGATGAGCTCATGAAACTTTAACAAGCTGTTGGGGAGCACTCCACGTGTGGGGTTTGAAGGCTGTTCCCTAGTCCTCTGTAGTAAGCTTATTGGAAAGGACAAGATCTTCAAACGAATTTTCTTTTTGGAGAGGGAAGGGTGTGTGTTACACAGGAAAAGGCCTTGCAATTCGGATCACACTGAAGGCCATTCATGAAAGCCTGGAGGCTGGCTGACTTGACTAGAGTACCCGCATTCGCATGGCTACATATTGTACACATGGTCACAATTTACTATAAAACCCAGGGGCTTTCCAACAGCATGTGGCTCTTACGTGCCCACCCGGTACCTGAACTTTCCTGAAATGTTTGTTTCACATCCACTTACACAATCCCAGGCAAAGGTCAACAGAGCATTCCGAGTTGCTGATATGGAATATCACTGGCAACTTCTGGGTCTATACGTATTCTAAGTATGCCGTGGAACACGAGTTCAGTCACAGAATTAGCTGAGAGACCCATATTCTAATAGAGTCAAACTCTGACTTATTTTCACATCAAGGAAATATCTGCCTTAAAACAAAGCATATTTTATGCAATTCCATCTTATTAACAATGTTGATTTCATGACATAACATTAAAAATTTTGCTTGTGGAATATATTATACATTTGCTTTATGTTTCTGCAAGAGAATATTCCCATAATTAAAAAGTTTTTAAGCAGAAAACAAGACGACTAAATTTCTCACAAAAATATGCCTGTGATCCTTTTGTGTATCTGCCCATTAAATTGCATCTAAATTCAATAATTGATTTGAAATGGCAAAACACAATTGGGTCTTTTCTTTAAGCATTATTCCAATAGAATACAATAATTATTTTAAAGCAGAAATTCTCTGACCAAATAGCTCATAGTCCTTTTCAGAGTTTTATAGAACTTTCATTGTTTGGATGTTCTTCAACCAGAAAAATCTTCTTGTGCAGAATGATCTTATTCTGCCTCTATTAACTATTTTATCTCTTTGCTCATCTGTATATGGAGAGATATTCTAAATGGTTCTAAGTTCTCTTCTAGCCCTAAATATTCTTGAATAGTATGATCCCATGGTCCAAAATCATTCTACAGAAATTTTTCATAGCACTTTCACACTTATATTTAACTGTATATTGCACTATAGCAAATAATTCCTTGTGTTCTAGAGGCCCAAAGGAATTAATAGAGCATTTAGTAACTAATCTATGCCCCAAGTCTACAAGTGTAGGGAGAAGTAATAAAACCATTTTTAAAACTTAATGCATTAGCATAATAGATCCTATGTGCAAAGTTAACAAGAAAAAAAGTAAAAATGGAATTACTATCCTTAAACAAGAGAGTGGTAAATTGATGCATAGATGGCTAAACAATTTAAGCAAGTATGTCAGCTTTAGCAGAACCAGGCCAGGAAAAGGGGAATATTATTTAGCATCTACTATATTGCAGGCAGCATGTTAAGTTTTTTTCACATATATTATCTCAATAATTCCGCATTTTTATCTCTGTTTTTAACAATGAGATAACCAGTATCAGAGAGATTGTGGTATCTGCTACCACAAATTATTATAGCTGATACTTTATGAAATTGAAACAGGCATATTTTGGCTACAAGGAACAGAATATCTAATTGATAGTAACTTGATCAAATAGTGGTTTTTGTTTTTTTTTTTTTAAAGATTTCATTTTTTTCCTTTTTCTCCCCGAAACCCGCCAGTACATAGATGTGTATTTTTAGTTGTGAGTCCTTCCAGTTGTGGCATGTAGGATGCCGCCTCAGCATAGATTGATGAGTGGTGCCATGTCCACACCCAAGACCCAAACCGGCAAAACCCCAGGCCGCCAAGCGGAGCGAGCGAACTTAACCACTCAGCCACAGGGCCGGCACCCTCAAATAGTGTTTTACATTTCTTAAATAACAAGAAGTCTGGAATTAAGTAATCCAAGGATTTGTTCAGTAGCTCAATGCTGGATCCACTTCTCTATAATTCCTGTCACCTGACCCTCATGATCACAAGGTGGCTGCAGGTCTGGATCACTCAGAAGTACTATAAGAACAAAAGATTCAAAGTTCTGTGAGTATGTGTGTACATGTGTGACAGATGACTGAAGTTGACATATTTAATGGCTAAAAATTATCAAAACCTATAAGTTCCTGGAGAAACATTCACCACTTGTCTCATAGGCCAATTTTATCCAGAAAGGCAACTATGGAAGGCAAAAGTAGGTACACGACCACTTGGAAATACAGTCACCATGGAGTGGCTCACTTAGAGGCATGAATGAGCTACACACATCCAGCGAAGACCAGCTAATGTAAATAAACAAGATACTCTTTTTTCCAAAGGAAAGTCTCTTAAAAGAAATAAATGTAGCTGTTGATATGATGGGCTCTCCCTTCAACCTTTCAAAGATGGAATTTGCCACCCTTCCAGCTTGTAGTAAATGTTAATTTCTGTGATCTTGCATTCACAGTCAGTTAAAAACAACAAAAGTTTACAGCAGTGCACCATGCCACCCATGACTTGTCCTAACTCTACTAAGGCTCTAGTGTTCCTATTGCACAATGTGCTTATGTGCCAGTAGAACCAGGCCATAAATACCCCAAATGGTGCAACTCTAAGCCCTGCCTTTCTACTCCCGATGCTGTTTTTTCATCCCTAGCAAACAATAGCTTTAAAACACCTTTTACTTCCTGAAATGACCATGCATCTTCCTCTACTATAGTCCTTCTTTTGATCCTCTTCACCTTCTCTTCTCTTTTATTAAGATTTCCTCTTTACTTTCCATATTATGTTTGTTATTCCTTTCCAACATCCTAAAAGAATTCTTACCAGCTTGTAGTATCTACTTTAGAAGTTACTGACATATCAAATCTCCAGGGTAGACGTGCTTCTTTACATTCTGCTGAAGTACTTTCCAGATGTTCCTGAGAACTCATGTTCCCAGCAGGCTGAAGAATTAAGGCCGGTGCATCTCCTACTAGCCTTTCTGCTTCACGTTGTTCAAGCAAGTGAGGAATAGTTGTTCATAGCATATTATTTCAAAAAGGATTTGGTATGCAAAGAGGGTAATTTCAAATATTGATTCTCATAGACTCATTGTCCCATTTTATATGGGAAAAGAACCATGAATATATATGCTTCAGGAAAAAAAATCACCTATAATTCCTACATACCTTTGGACTTTTGAGATTTTAATAGGATTCTTCCGCCTAAAGCACTGGGAGAAAAAGAGAGACCAACAGTACATAACCTACAGCTGATAACAACATGATCACTTTCAGGTCATGACCTCATAAAATCATACCTGGACATACTAATAGTATCGCTTTATAAGTGCAGCGTGGTGTGTGAAGAACAGCGAACTGGATGTAAGGACTCTTGCAATCTTTCTCAGGGATGAATATATGACTAAGCAAGATTAACAACCTGGTGGTTAGATTTGGGCTAAGTGCACATTTTCCCCTGGATGTGTGATATGAGACTTTGGCTTCCTAATGGCACCATACCAACCAGCCAGAGCAATAGCCTGCTGTCCTCACCAGCAGCCATGTCCCAGATGCATATAAAGATATGCTTGAGAAACAGGCAGAAGAGGTGAGTGGAGTCTCCCCAAATACACATCTAATCTCAGACTTAACATTGTTGATGGGACCTTCCACAATCACTCTCCCTCTCTAGGTTGGTTCCCTCCTCTGCAAAATGAGAAAGTTCCAATAATTATCAATATTAGAGCATCCCTGAGGTCATTTCCAACCCAAATACTTAGTTCAGCATTATGTACTCTCAAATCTAAGCTGTCCACCTACAGAGGGGAGAGGGGAAAGAACAGATCTGGCCATTCATTTTCAAGCATCTTCTCTTTGATTTCCCATTACAATGTCTTAGCTCCACTTTTAGTACTTGTATAATAATTACCTACACGTGTGACAGGGTACCTTTCTTTTCTTCCTCCCTTCCTCCTACCACCCACTGATATTCCTACCTCTTCCCTCAAAAAAGCTCTTTGGGAAGATGGAGGGAAGCAAAAGAGAATCTGACTCTGGAAACATATCAAAGTAATGCCTAAAAAAGGGTTAATGTTACAGAGAGAACACTTTATTTTTCTTCTAGTTGGAGGACCATATGAAGGTTTTACATCCTTCACATGGAGCCTAAAGAATATGTTACTTTCTCTCCAACTTCGAATTCTGCAGACTTTCTCAGTCCAAGGCAACTTTAATGTCACCTGAGGCCAAAAGAAATACTTAACAATTCCATTTATGAAGTTCTTAAGTTCCAAACCCTTAATAAGCACTTTAGGCCTAACAACTTAGAGCAGTTTGAAAAAATACTATATATAAATTGAAAGGAAAATATATTTTTGTTTTACATAACCATAATCACTTAACTAATGGGATGTATGTGCCTGTTGGGCACAACACAACTTCTCAGACCTTAGAATTAGATTGAACATCACTATTGCACGTTGATTTTCAAGGACACTGGCTTCTTAACACAGCAATTACTAAAAATTTAGCTTTGCTAAGATATGACTTCATTAAAAGCAATGTAGCACTATCTGATGTTAAAACCGTACTTCATGGGGGCCGGCCCAAGGGCACAGCGGTTAGATTCATGCACTTTGCTTGGGAGGCCCTGGGTTCTCTGGTTCAGATCCAGGGCGTGGACCTGCCCACTGCTTGTCAGGCCACCCCATGGCAAGCATCCCACATATAAAATAGAGGAAGATGGGCACAGATGTTAGCTCAGAGCTAATCTTCCTCAAAAAAAAAAAAAAAAAACAGTAGTTCACGTAGTGTCCAACAGAGGTCATGCTGTTCTCTTCAAAAACAAAATATCCACAGTGATGGTGCCCCTTTGAATTTGCTGTTGTGTCCCAGGGCACTTTGGCACAGAGTTTGTGACCCACAGCCCTATCTCCTTTCAGAGGGAAAACAGTTGTAATTGGAACCAATCTGGTACTAATTGCCTAGATTCCAGAAAACCAAGGGAAGGAAAGATGGGTAAAAATATGGACAGGACCATAAGGATAGCAGAGGGAGGGAAACTAAAGAGAGAGGAGGGACTCTTAGTTGCCCATCCAACATGGACTTTATGAACTGATGATTGACTCAATGGGAAAAATAAAGTAAAATGCCCCACATTCCTATGCCACAGACAGTGTGGACATAAGTAAGTTTACGTGTATATCCGTCTCCCTCACTAGATTAAGACCCAAGCAGAAGATCTTACTCATTTCAGTATGCCTCCAAATAGCTAATTCAATACATAATACATCAATAATTCAATACATATTGAATTGCCTTACCCAGAACACTGAACTTAAATCTAATTGCAGTAGATGTCTTAATTAATTTGTTCTGATTTATTTTACACCTCTTGAGTTAGGCCTTCCTAGAATTCAACACACAGATTAATGGAAAGTAAGGTTTTTCTACTTCTCTGCTTCTGAGATCCCTTTATGTCCCTGCTGGAATTCTGAGAAGAGGATTAGATTTATGGTTTATTTTGTGTTTCAGACTAAGTACCTAAAGGAAAAACGTGGCTGGTAATGCATGAAGTCCAAGTGCACCCTCACTTATTTTGGCAATGTGTGAAGTGTACCCTCGCTGATTTTACCTCAAACATGACGTTTGTGAGTGTTGATTTCACGGGGTTATTTTTTACTGTGTGAGCAACAACACTTGAGAGAACTGCTCCCAAACTTCTGTTAGCCTTTGTTTACCAATGTAACCAATATGCCAGATATGTCTGTATCATCATTTGCCAGGAAAACATAGATCAAACCATTGTTGTGCAGGGAGATCAAAAAGATACAAGGTTCTTTGAAAAAAATAATAATGGTGATAACAAGGGCATATTAAGGAATGAAATTAAGTAACTGAATGTGGAGTAGAATAATTGGTTTATATTCCTTCTTCATTTGGAAACTTTAACGCTGTTTCAATTTACAAGTTCTTGAGAAAGGGTGTTTGTTTTTTGTTTGTTTGGGTTTTTTTAAATCTGGTTACATCATTTTGTTCACAGTCCCAGAGTTAATCATACTTTGCACTTATCTCTCTCACCTTTCATCAGAAAATTGCTGAGCTACTGATAGCCTTGTAGCCAGATTCTTCCCCAGTGATTGCACAGAACGTGCAAGCTGGCTCCCTTAATAATCAAAGGGATAAAGGAAGGCAGAGCACTGGAATAGCAATCAAAATAGCCTATTGGGAAGGATGCCTGAGAGTACACTGACTTTACAAGCAAGGAAGCAATGGAATGGAATCAAACATCTGAGATAGTAAGGAGAAGTAGCACTTCGCATGGGCCTAGAAATAAGCTGTGGGGCTATAAACATTATCTCATTCACCTACATTTAACAGAAGTAGAAACTGAGGTCGTCAGAGCTGATGTAACTGGCCCTTGATCAACTATGGGGCGGAAGCAAGACCTAAACCTTCGTCAGATCAACCATCAAATTGACACTCAATAACATGTGATTTTTTACATAAAGCTGAGCCATTGCCAGTGCAAAACTGTGGACAAACAGTGCTGGGTTTCAGGGAGAATGCAAAGGCCCTGATTCCCTTTTCAACTTGAAGTCAGGAAAGTCCTCTTAGCATCACCCCACCTATGGCTGGAGAAAGTTGGCCCTTCCAGGAAAGTGTTTCAATAGCAGCATGGAATGACACCTCAGAGCTAATGACAGTTAGGTCTCAGTCATATAATATGAGCTGGCTAGACATGCATTTCAAACTGAGTATCTCTCCCTCCTCCTGTAAATCTGATCCCCCTTGTCATTTCTATTATAAGCACACATCTCTTCCCCTCCTGATTTTCAAGATTTGTTAACTTGACCTTATTAACTTTTTTCCATGGCTAAAATTTGGCCTGATTCACTTCATATTTTCTTCCTGTTTTCAATCAGAACTAAAAATGTTTAAAGTCGGACAAAGAAGTTATTATTCTTCAAAACGTGTTTTGAACAGTCCTGCATTCCAAGTCCCCACTTTGAGTATTAAATGTTTAATGATAGAAAAGCAATAACTAACCAGAGCACAGATCTCAGTGAATAGCTGTTATGTGAATGTACAAGGCTCCCAAGCAGATACAACTTAAGACAACCAGTAGAAATCAGAGTCGACGTTTTGCCTGTTGTCTTAGGTCGGGGTTGCCTAGAAGCAGAGCCAAAGACAGGGATTTAGGCACCAGACATTTGCTGAGGGTGTATTCTTCATGAAAACCCCCCCAAAAAAGTAGGGAAACAGGACAGGGGAGAAGCAGCCTTAGCAGGGAGGGGCATCGTGAGGGAAGGGGACCCCTCTAGGCTGTAGGCCGTATTGCAGAGTTGTCCTCTCTTAAGGTAAGGGGCCAGACTTTGGGCTGCCCCTATCAGTCAATTGCTGACTGCACTTCGGAAGAGGCTAGTGGTGAGAAGGATGGTAAAATCCCAGGCGTCTCTAGGAAGGCAGCTCAGCCAAAAAGAATTTTCTGTGGAAGTTAGCAGGTATAACAGCGGGGAGATGGATACACCAGCTGAGAAAGAGGATCTGGGCGGACATCAAGAGCATCGACTATAGCATCCCAAAGCACGGTTTTCTGAGAACTTGTTAGAAATGCAAATTCCCACTCCCCACTCCAGACCCGCTGAATCAGAAACACTGGCATGGGAGCAGCAACCTATGTTTTAACATGCCCTCCAGGTGATTCGGATGCCCTCTAAAGTTTGAGAACCACTGGATGACAACTATCTTCCCATCAAATATTACATATCACAAAGCTATTCACTAAAAGACTTAAGTTAGTGCAAGTGACATTGAAACCAGGAACCTCCTGAAAAGTATTTTGTTTCAGATATTTACAAAAGACAATCCCATAATTAGATGCCTAACTTCAATCAGACACACACATTTCCACTTTCAGTTATTTTCTCTACTCTTCCCCTAATTTTCTGGACTCTTTCCATGACTTCAGGGCTCTGCACAATCTCTTCCCTGAAGCCTTTTAAAAAGCCTTAATTAGTCTCATACACTCATGGGTCATCAACTCCACCTGCCTCCAAAGGAGGGGTTTATGGCCCAATAAAGATTGTGTGTTGCATTATATCCTCCTTCTTTCTGGAATAAAACCTGTGAACACTAAGTTGACATTTTGCAGTCATTTTGCTCAGAGTCAGACCTTATTATTTTCTTAAGTAAGCAAGGTGAAAAAATTAGGCATTCTACCATCAAAGGGCTGTTGTAAGAAGTTACGATTTCAGATTATTAACTAGCTTCATTATTTCTCTCTAGAGGGTATGGAGGGGGAGGTAGTGTGGAGGATTTTTTTCACAAACTTTCCTTTTAACTCTTCCTTTTCACCATTAAAAACCTATATTCAACTATTATCTTAAATAATGGAAAATATTATAAACACTGTTTTAAAGAATCTGCTTTTAAGGGCTACTGGTTCTCTTTTATTATTGATGCTGTTATTATCATGAGCTATTTTAAACATAGAAGAAAGCCCAGAGAATACAACAAACATCTGTAAATTCACCATGTAGATTTTTTTTTTTTTTTGGCAAGAAAGACTGGCCCTGAGCTAACATCTGTGCCAATCCTCTTCTATTTTGTATGTGGGATGCTGCTACAACATGGCTCGACAAGCAGTACATAGATCTGCACCCAGGATCTGAACCCATGAACTCCCGGCCACCAAAGTGGAGTGTGTGGACTTAACCACTAAACACTAGGCTGGCCCCACCAGGTAGATTTTTAAATTATTAATATTTCATCATATTTTCTTGAGAGCTTATCTTATATTAAAAAAAGCTTTATAGATACTGTGAAAGGTCTCTTGACCTGGTTGGAAGGCACATAGGTGTCAATTGTATAACCACTAGTTTTGTTAACCTGTACAGACATTTTTGCACTATTTTTTGTATTATATTTTGCAATAAAAGTGTTTTAAAAGATATAGTCTTTTGGGATGGTGTCAAGATGGCAGCATAGGTGGACTCTGAACTCACCTCCTCCCACAGACACAACAAATTTACAACTACTAGAACTGAAAACTGGATAAAAAGAACTCCCATGGGGCTGGACGATGGCATAGCAGTTAAATTCACATGCTCCACTTTGGCAGCCTGGGGTTCACTGGTTCAGAGCCTGGGCACAGACCTACATGCTGCTCCTCAAGCCATGCTATGGTGGCATCCCACACAGAAGAACTAGAAAGACTTACAACTAGAATATACAACTATGCATTGGTGCTTTGGGGAGGAAAAAAACGTGAGTAAGACTGGCAACAGGTATTAGCTCAGGGCCAATCTTCCTCACCAAAAAGCATACATTTAAAAAAAAAAAAGAATCCCCACAACAAGGGACAGTGCTGACTGTGGTGGAAGAGGCAGAAATTCCTTTCTGGAGAGAAAAAAAAAAAAAGCATTTTCTAGCTCCAGTGCTTCACAGCTGGCTGGGAGCAATCTTAAGGTACGAAGTCTTCCCTGGAGGAGTGGGGGGATCTGAGCAGGGAAGTGTTACCACAATAAGCATCTTTTGGACTCAGCACAACCGAGACAAGTGTTATAATATCTGGCTTTGCTGGCTATTAATTACAACAGGAAACACCCCTAGAAAAGCTATCAGACATGAGGAGAAAAAAAGCCTACTCTTAAAGGGCACACACACTAATTCATCCATTTTGGAAAGCAACCTAAAATCACCAGAAAGAAAGGTGCACAGTCTTTCAGTGAAAACAGACTCACTTGATAGGCCCTGGGCACATCTCGGTGAGAGTTGAGACCTCCCCAGGCTGGGACCACCTCCCCAGGGACTGAGACATTGGAAGCAGCCATTATTGTCACCTAGTACGGGCTGACATAGACACTAGCAGACACCATTGGAGTTCTTCCCCTGGCCTGTTAGCCCAGGGGTCTGCCCCACCCACTAGAGCACCAATTTAATCCAGCTCAGCCAAGACAGGCAGCCTGCCCTAGGGACTGGCCCCACCTAATAGCAAGCCCTTGGGCAACTTGTGGGCCTGCATAGGTGGGATGCCTGGAACCTCTGCAGTGAGTGGGTCCACCTCTGTGGAGCAGGGCATGTGCTAGGGGTAGGCCTACACTGGCAGGATGTGGAGCCTCTGCAGTGGGATGACTGGGTCCACCTCAGTGAGTCCAGGCACACACAAGGGGAGGATTGTGTCCATGGGGCTTGTGGCCCTATGGGCAGTGGGGCTTGTCAGCTGCAACAGATTTGTGCTTCTCAAACAGCAACATAGGGGATCTGCCCCACCTTCTAAAGCTGGAAACAATTGGGTGCTCCCATGCCTGGGGCCAGACCCACTCAGTTGTAATCTTGAGAGAGCTAAACAACAGCCTTGCAGGCCAGAGGACTGTAGCAATTGTAAGCCTCTGAGCATAGCAACCAGCCATGATGGGAGCCAACTCTTTTAACAGAAAAACTGCAACAGGAATGTGCTATTAGGTCTTGCAGCCAACTGTGCTGGGGCTCCCCACACCTGATAAAGTGACTGAGGGACCAGAGCAGCCGCACACAGCTGAGCATTACAACCAGCCTGCCAGGGGGACAGCCTAACCTCCCTAGGCACCTGCATCAAGAGCAACCCTGCCACAACAGAAGGACACACATAGCTCACACAGGGGACACTCCTGGAACATTTGGAACTGGAGACAAGAGGAAAGCACATTGCTGGGCCTCATAAGGCATCTCTTACATAAGGCAACTTCTCTAAGATTGGAAGATGTAGCTAACCTACTTAATACATAGATATAAGCACAGGGAAAGAAGCAAAATGAGGAGACAAAGGAATACATTTCAAGTAAGGGATAAAACCCCAGAAAAAGAACTAAATGAAACTATATGCCAACAAAATGGACAATCTAGAGGAAATGGATAAATTCTTAGACTCTTATAACCTCCTGAAACTGAATCAAGAAGAAATAGAGAATCTGAATAGACCAATCACAACTAAAGAGATTGAAACAGTAATCAAAAGCACCCCAAAGAATAAAAGCCCAGGACCAGATGGCTTCCCTGGGGAATTCTACCAAACTTTCAGAGAGGATTTAATATCTGTCCTTCTCAAGCTATTCCAAAAAATTAGGGAAGATGGAACACTTCCTAACACATTCTACAAGGCCAAATTGCTCTGATATCAAAGCCTGACAAGGAGAGCACAAAAAAGGAAAAATGCAAGCCAATATCTCTGATGAATATGGATGCAAAAATCCTCAACAAAATATTGGCAACTTGAATACAGCAATAGATCAAAAGGATCATACATTATGATCGAGTGTGATTTATTCCAGGAATACAAGGATGGTTCAACATTCACAAATCAATCAATGTGATACACTACATTAACAAAATGAGGAATAAAAACTGCATGATCATCTCAATAGATGCAGAGAAAGCATTTGACAAGATCCAACAGCCATTTATGATAAAAACTCTTAACAAAATTGGAATAGATGGAAATTACCTCAACATAATAAAGGCCATATATGACAAACCCACAGCCAACATCACACTCAATGGGGAAAAACTGAACGCCATCCCTCTGAGAACAGGAACAAGACAAGGATGCCCACTATCACTACTCTTACTCAACACAATACTGGAGGTTTTTGCCAGAGAAATCAGGCAAGAGAAAGGAATGTAAGGAATCCAAATAGGGAGTGAAGAAGTAAAACTCTCACTATTTGCAGACAACATGATCTTATATCTAGAAAACCCTAAATAATCCATTGGAAAACTATTAGAAATAATTAACAACTACAGTAAAGTTGCAGGGTACAAAATCAACTTACGAAAATCAGTTGTATTTCTGTACTCTAATAACAAACTTACAGAAAGAGAACTCAAGAATACAATTCCATTTACAATCACAAAAAAAGGATAAAGTACCTAGGAATAAATTTAACTAAGGAGGCAAAGGACTTATACAATTAAAACTATAAGACATTATTGAAAGAAATAGATAATGACATAAAGAGATGGAAAGAGATTCCACGCACATGGACTGGAAGAATACACATAGTTAAAATGTCCATACCACCCAAAGCAAACTACAGATTCAATGCAATGCTAATCAGAATCCCAATGTCATTCTTTACAGAAATAGAGCAAAGATCCTAAAATTCACATGGGGTAACCACAGACCCTGAATTGCTAAAGCAATACTAAGAAAAAAGAACAAAGCTGGAGGCATCACACTCCCTGACTTCAAAATGTACTGCAAATCCATAGAGATCAAAACAGCATGGTACTGGTCCAAAAACAGGCAGACAGATCAATGGAACAGGACTGAAAGCCCAGAAATAAAACCACACATATATGGACAGCTAATCTTCAACAAAGATGCCAAGAACATGAAATGTGGAAACAATAGTCTCTTCAATAAATGGTATTGGGAAAACTGGACAGACACATGCAAAAGAATGAAAGTAGACCATTTTCTCACACCAAACACAAAAATAAACTCAAAATGGATCAAAAGCTTGAAGATAAGTCCTAAAGCCTGGAAGATAATATAGGTAGTACACTCTTTGACATTGAACTCAAGACTCAATTGGAGAATCCTCTTCCAAGTTCATTGGTTGTTGACAGACCTCAGTCCTCACTGTTATTGTTTAGTTTCTTGCCATGTAGGCCTTTCCATAAGACTGCTAACAACATGGCAGCTTGCTTCCCCCAGAGCAAGTGATGAGAGAGAGAGACCTAACACAGAAGCCACAGTCTTTAATAGCCTAATTTCAAAAGTGACATACTATCACTTCTGCCAAATTTTATTAGTTAGAAGCAAGTCACTAGGTCCAACCCAAGCTCAAGGAGAGGGAATTATACCTGCATGAGTACTAGGAGGTGGGGATTACAAGAGGCTATCTTAGAGACTGGCTATCACAATTATATATAAAACTTAAATGCACTTAACAAATTATGCATGGCCCTTATATATTATATGGGATATGTGTGTGTATTTTTTAAATATATAGTACTTATTTTTTAATTAAATTTTTTTCAAGCCTAGGATTTTTTTCAAATGTTTGTACAAAATTTTTCCAAGAGTATTCACAAGAATGCTAGCTTCAATTTGACAAGTTATTGGTTTATATTTAATCACTGTGCTTCTATTCACTAACATTTTAATCCCATGTACATTCATCTCCTGGTATTAATTTAAAAGTTAATGATAAAAATATTCTACATAATTTAAAACATTTAAGTATACCTTAGGGGCCAGCCCCATGGCCAAGTGGTTAAGTTGGTGCTCTCCACTTCGGAGGCCCAGGGTTCACTGGTTCAGATCCTGGGCGCAGACCTATATGCCACTCATCAAGCCATGCTGTGGCAGTATCCTACATAGCAGAACTAGAATGACTTACAACTAGGATATACAACTATGTACTGGGGATTTGGGGAGGAAAAAAAAGGAAGACTGGCAGCAGATGTTAGCTTAGGGCCAATTTTCCTCACGAAAACAAAAAAACAAGGAGACTTTAACTATATTTCTGCATATCTCTACTTTCTCCTCAGACAAGCCCACAGGTAATACCACACTCAATGGTAAAAAGCTAAAAGCTTTTCCACTAAGATCGGGAATAAGACAAAGATGCCCACTCTCCCTACTTTTATTCAACAGAGTACTGGCAGTCCTATCCAGAGAAATTAGACAAGAAAAAGAAATAAAACGTATCCAAATTGGAAATGATGAAATAAAATTGTCACTATGTGCAGATGACACGGTATTGTATATAGAAAACCCTACAGATGCCACCAAAAAATTGCTAGAATAAACGAATTTAGTAAAGTTGCAAGATACAAAATCAATATACAAAAATCAGTTGTGTAGTACACACTAACAAGGACTTAGCAGAAAGAGAAATTAAGAAAACAATCCCATTTACAGTTGCATCAAAAAGAATAAAATACTTAGGAATGAATTTAACCAAGGAGGTGAAAAATCCGTACACTGAAAACTATAAGAAATTGAAGACACAAATAAATGGAAAGATTTTCTGTGCTCACGCATTAGAAGAATTAACATTGTTAAAATGTCCATACTACCCAAAGCAATCTACAGATTCAATGCAATCCCTATTAAAATTCCAGTGGCATTTTTTACAGAAATAAAACAAAAAAATCCTAAAATGTATATGGAACAGCAAAAGACCTCAAACAGCCAAAACAACCTTGAGAAAGAAGAACAAAGCTGGAGGCATCATGCCCCCTGATTTCAAACTATATTACAAGGCTATAGTAATCAAAACAGTATGATACTGGCATAAAAACAGACACATAGATCAATGGAATAGAAAAGAGCCCAGAAATAAACCCATACATATATGGTCAATTAATTTACAATAAAGGAAACAAAAATATACAGTGAGGAAAGGACAGTCTCTTCAAATAAATGGTGCTGATAAAACTTGACAGCCACATGCAAAATAATGAAACTAGACTACTATCTTACACCATACACAAAAATTAACTCAACATGGATTAAAGACTTGAATGTAAGACCTGAAACCATAAAACTCCCAGAAGAAAACACAGGTGGCAAGCTCTTTGACATCAGTCTTAGTGATGATTTTTTTGGATTTGACTCCAAAAGCTAAGGCAACAAACACAAAAATAAACAAGTGGGATGACATCAAACTAAAAGCTTCTGCACAGTAAAGGAAATCATCAACAAAACGCAAAGGCAACCGGCCAGATGGGAGAAAGTATTTGCAAATCATACATGTGATAAAAGGTTAATAGCCAAAATATAAAGAACTCGTAAAAGTCAATAGCAAAAAAAAAAACCCAATCCAATTTAAAAATGGGCAGAGGATCTAAATACATATGTTTCTGAAGAAGACATACAGATGGCCAACAGGTACATGAAAAGGTGCTCGACATCAGGGAAATGCAAATCAAAATCACAATGAGATACTACTTTACACCTGTTAAAATGGTTATTATTAAAAAGACAAGAAATTAATGTTGGCAAGGATGTGGAGAAAAGAGAACCCTTGTGCACTGTTGGTGGGAATGCACATTGGTGCAGCCACTATAGAAAATAGTACAGAAGTTCCTCAAAAAATTAAAAATAGAACTACCATATGATCCAGCAATTCCACTTCTGGGTATTTATGGGAAAAAAACAACAAGACTAATTCAAAAAGATATATGCATCCCCATGTTCATTGCAATGTTATCTATAACAGCCAAGATAGGGAAACAACTTAAGGTGTCCATCAAGGAATAAATGGATAAAGAAGATGTCATATATATATGTGACAACATGGATGGACCTCAAGGGCATTATGCTAAGTGAAATAAGTCAAATAGAGAAAGACAAATACCCTATGATCTCACTTATATGTGGAATCTAAAAATCAAAATAAACAAGCAAAAAAACTAAGTTCATGGATACAGAGAACAGATTGGTGGTTGCTGGGGGAAGAGGGGTGGCAGGTGGGCTAAATGGGTGAAGGAGGTCAAAAGGTACAAACTTCCAATTATAAAATAAATAATTCATGGGGATGTAATTTATAGCATGGTGACTACAGTCAATAACACTGTATTGCATATTTGAAAGTTGCTAAGAAGAAGGATCTTAAAAGTCCTCATCACAAGAAAAAAGTTTGTAACTGTATGGTGACAGATGTTAACTAGACTTATTGCCGTGATCATTTTGCAATGTGTACAAATATGGAATCATCATGTTGTACTCCTAAAACTAATATAATGTTATATGCCAATTATACCTCAATTAAAAAATAAACAAAGTTCTTCCAGTGCTGTGCTTTACAAATATGATTATACTTTTCCCCTGAATCCCAGGAAATAATTATAAAAAAGGATAGCATTTTCTTAATTAAAATTTTGTGTCAGAAAAAAATATTTAATGATAAAAAATATTCTACACTATTTAAAACATAAAAGTAGATCCTAACTATATGTCTGCATGTTCCCTACTTTCTTCTAAGAGTAGGTGATTTCATTCAAGGATTGGGCTGGAGGATAGGGTACAGAGATGGGAGAAGAGAAAGATGAGAGGTGGAAAATTCTGACCTCACCTTCACTGTTTTTTCTCGGTCATACGTATAACGGAAGTTCGTTATCAAGCATCCTCTACCAAGATTCCCACTTATTGCTACAGCAACATCTGATGTGGGACCAATGGGCAGATTTATATCATTCATCTTTTATAAATAGTGAGATTCTAATGTGTCCAGGTTGAAGAGTTTGTTAACATGGCTTATTTGCAGTATTTTATAACAGTATCATATACTGGGAATCCACGCGCTATAACCGTTAGGACTTTAGGGGAACTAGTTTTCTGCCCTTGTTGTCAACATTATATTCTGGGCCATGGAGATTCCTGCTTCTTTTTGGCTTCCCTTGTCTGACCAAAGCAAACAATATGCCTAGGTTCCATGTGGATGGTAATAAATCATTTGTGCTGCGTATCTCTGGGTATATTATCTCTGTTTAATTCTTGAAAATGACAACTGTTTTTGCTTATCTTTTTATGCATTCTTTCTAGAAGCTCTCAGATTTTGGCCTTGGTACCCAGAAGGTGCTCAATTAACATTTATTGAATGAATTACTGGATTGATGAATATCTACTCTAGATTTACACACACTCTTCCAGCCAGGTGCTGATCTCTAGATCATGGTGCTTTGAAACTACATAATCTTGATATTCCGTGGACCTAATGAGTTCCACTAGAATCCCAATGTTTGAAATAAAGTCATCTAAGCCTCAGCTCCTATGCTTATAAAATTGGGAAATACAACTTCCCACTGCCAAGGATTATTAAGTATGAAAATATGAGAATGAATGTGAAAAAGTTTCATAAACAGTAATATTTGTTAAAGTATTATTACATTGTTACTGTCATCAATCACACCAGATATAATTTATATCCCATTATAACAAACTCCAAGGATTTTTGGCCATAATGGCAGCTCATTGCAACAAATATCTATCTAACAATTATACAATGACCTGAGGCTTGGGCATATCCTTGTTAGTTCAAAGTATAGAATACTTATTTGTTGTAATATATTTTTAGAACAACTTGACTTGCAGTAATATTACCAGGATTAAATCTCAGAAACTTTCAATATACCAGTTTTAAACCAAAATGTTAAAAAGAAAAGTGGTAGGCACCAGACATGACATTCAATCAATGAACAAGCATTTGGAGGTATTACATCCTTCAGGTACTATGTATCCAGCTGTAGATAAGACACTCTGGCAGTGTAACGGACAAGCGAACCAGAAGACTACAGTTCTGCTCATGAGTCAGTCATTACCTACTTGAGATGCCTCCTTTAACAAGACACTTCATACTTCAGTTTCCTTATCTGCAAAAGGCGAGTATTAGACTAGATCCAATTTTCTGAAGGGCATTTCTTGGAACTCTAAGAACTCAAGGACCACTCCAGAGGGCCTGAGCAGGATTAGGGTACATTCGGACAGGTAGGACTCAGGGACCTTGGTGCTTGTTTCATTCTGATTTCCATTTTGGGATATCCCATTAATTTTTATTTGAAAAGTGACTCATTGTTTGTTGTTGCTGTTTGTGCCACAAGTACCTCAAACTTATCATGTCCAAAATCGAACTCAACATTTTCTTGTCTTCTCCATCAAACAATACTAATCCCCCCTCCCAAACTTCATCTACAGAGCATCCTAGGTGAGAAGACTCAGTATCATGTTAACTCTACCCTTTTCCTCAGCAGATCCTCACCTCTCAACATCCCATCAATCGCCAAGTCTTATCTAGAAGGAATTGAGGATACAAATAGCAGAAACAGAAACTTAAGGCTTTAGTTTCTTTTACTGATCAAAGTTATGAAAATGAAAGCTACAATTATATTTGATGAAAATTCTTGAGAACAGTAATTCAGTACTGAGCTGGTTATTACTCTTCACAATAAGATAAGAGGAGAGAATTGTAAAATATTTACATTTTGATCACAGAAATATGAAAAAAAACCAGAAAGCACTTTTAGAAAACTAGTGTGATATATGTCTCTATGTGCTCTAATTCTTGATATGATCAATCATAATTCCTCTGTTTAACGTTTATCAAAGTACTCTAAGATATTCAACTGTTAACCATAAATAGCTTTCTGTTTGTTTCTTTGATTTCCAAGGAACATAATTCTTAAACTTGAAGCCTATGATGATCACAAAGCTTCTTCATATGGAAAATTGGCTTTGTTTACTCCATCTTAGAGTATTTTCATATGTGAAATTTTATTTCTTTGCATGATCTATAGAAATATTTGTTATAAGAAGCTATAATCTATAGAATATATTTCTTAGAGGAAACATTTTTTCCACTGTAAATGAATTCACCAACCATGGTGGTACTTAACCCACCCCTCTGCAAATGAAGACATGAGTCTTGTGATAACTAATCCTCCATTGTAATATGTTGTGTATATTCTCTTATTAAACAGAGAGCATTATTCCTGGCTCTGCCCTATAGCTACAAAAAATAAAAATCCTCAGATGGATCTTATCCAAAAAGAGCACTAAGTTTTATTTCTTCCACAAGCTTGCACAACAGGTTAAACATAAGCATGGAGTCACACCTTGTGGACAGAAACCTGTTTGGAGTAAAGAATATGAACTTCATGCCTTATTTTTTCATACTGTTACCTTTATCTAGAATGCCCTTCTGATGACATTTCTATCTGGCAAACTCCTATCAGCCATTCAACTGTGTGTGTGTGTGTGTGCGTGTGTGTCTATGAAGCTGTCCCTTTCTCTTTTTCTTTCTTTCCAGGAAGGACTTACTGCTATCTCTTCCACGTTCACCTGGTACTTAGGGCATTTTTCAACTATGGCACTTGGCACATTATATACGTTATTTATTTATATGCCTTCCTATCAAACTAATCCATAAGGCTTTACGGAAGATTCTATGTCCTATTATCTTTGTAACCTCAGGGTCAAGCAGAGAAACTAGAGTTTAATAGCATTCAGCGAGAGTCATTGAATTGAATTAAAGAAGGCTGGATAATTACAGTGGAGTCAAATTACAGAGAGCTTTGAAAGCCAGCAGAGCAATTGTGACTTGATGGGGTAGGCTTTTGGGAGCTACTGTGGGAGTGAAAGTTTTCTATGATACTAACTAATCTCCCAAACTCCTCCATGGGATCTAATCAATTTGAGAAATATATGTATGGTGACTAAAGCAAGATATTACATAACATGTTCTAGGATCCTTGATAAAACTAGAATGGCTAATGCAGCTCAGCTCTGTGGCCAAAAATAATCATACTAGCCCTTCTTCTCTGGATTGAACTTGCCGACTCAGTCATAAAAAGGACTGACAGAGAATCGTTCGAGGGGTGGGGGAAGCAGACACACAGCCAGAAATCTATGCTGTAGTGTGTTTACCACAAGAGGCAAAAAAGAGATAAAGAATGTCATTTACAGACAGACATATCTAGGAAAGCATGAGCCAAGAAGTAGGGCTACACACGAGGAAAGACTTTGAATGTATTATCTCCTCCCAACAGAAAAACTTGGTACAGAAGATTCTTCTGACTCTCTATCTGATTATTATTCCATAGAGAAGATTGAGTGATGTTGTTTTCCCTCTGAAAACTACTATCTCCTAGAAGACAGAGGAAAAAGTCTTCATGAAAAGAAGAAGGGAAGAGTAACAAGGGTTCCCTCCTGACCACCAGCAGGAGAAAGTTCTAGAGCAGCACTGTCCAACAGAACTTTCTGCACTAATGGAAAGAAATGTTTACATCTGTGCTGCCCAATATGGTAACCACTAAGCATGAGTGGCTATCGAATACTTGTTAGTGGCTAGATTGATTGAGAAACTAAATATTTAACTTTCTTTAATTTTATTTTTAATAGCCACACATGGCTAATACTAGCATCCATATTGAACAGTGCAGTTCTTCAAGAAGAGCTTTCAGCTTATTCTGACAATGGTAAGGAGAACTGGGTTAAGGCAGAGGCATTTAGGATGAAGACTAGATTAGTAGGATCTGCCATTCACTTGGCAGTTACTGTGTGCTGGACGTTATTTTTGTTTCTAATTGTTTAACATGTATTAACTAATTTAATCTTCAAAACTCGGCGAAGTCGATGACTTTATTATTTCCCTGTTTCACAGATAATGAAACAGTACCCAAGATCACATTTGGTGAATGGCAGAAGTGAGATTTCAACCCTGGGAGTCTGCCTCTGCCTGGGAGGGATACCACGTAGATTGCAGCAGTCATGCAAATGTCGGGGCGATAGAGAAGAGGTAAAGTCAAGATTCTGAAAGAATTAATAGGATATAGCAAATGAGAAAAAATGACGGGCCTACAATCATATCATCACCAATGACATTTTTCATTCCCTATTAGGCTCACAGCAAGATTAAGGTGACATTATGTTCTACTGTCACATCTGAAAAATACTTTGAGAACAAAGTCCCATTAGAGGATCAAGTCACTCTATTTCCAGAGGAGTAATAGATAACAATCTAATGATAGCACAATAGATAAGACTATTACAAACTGAAGAAAGAGAACACGGAATCAGCCCTCTGTAGAATTCACTAGTAAGTAATGAGATCATTACCCAGCAGTATTTCAGGGCTTACAATAGCAAGGTTTCTCTTCATTTATTATGTAGAATTAGAAGATAAATCTCCAAATTTTAAAATGAAAGAGGACCCTAGGCATGATCTTGTCCAATTCTTTCATTTAATAGGTCAAAATATTATACGAAAAAAGAGATTTTTAAGACAATTTGAGCATATAATGGGAATTAGATAAAATTAAGAAATTACTGGTAATTTTATTATGTATAAAAATGATATTGCTATTATTTTTTTAAATTTTTTAAGTTATATGTATTAGAGTTATGTACTGAAATTTTTATACATGACATGATATGATGCCTAGAATAGGAGAGAGAAATATACGGGACAGGGAGAGTAATAGATGAAATAATATTGGTAAAATGTTGACAACTGAGTAAGCCAGATGTTAGAAATATAAGGGATCATTAAATGGTCTCTCTACTTTTGTGCATGTTTGGAAATTTTCATAATAATGTTTTTAATTACAACCTAAAATGGCATGCAGAGATAGCTTAAAAATGGCACATAAATATATGAAAAAGTACTCAACTTCTTTTGTAATGAGAGAACTAGAAATTGCTGAGATATCATTTAGGATCTATATGGTTGGCAAATATTCAAAAACTTGGCAACACAGTTTTTTGGCAGGACTATGGGGAAGCAGACACTCTTACATGTTGCTGATGGTACCACAGGTTCGATTATGTCCACCAAAAAGATATGTTCAAATCCTAACCCCCAGCACTTGCAAATGTGACTTTATTTGGAAATATGGTCTTTGCAGATGTAATTAAGACTAAGTCTGTCCTTATAGGAAGAGGGAAATTTGGACACAGACACATACACACAGAGGAAAGTACACTATGTGAAGACAGAGGCAGAGGTTGGATTGATGCATCTACAAGCCAAGGAACAACAAGGATTGCCAGCAACCACCAGAAGCTAGGACAAGGCAAGGAAGGATCCTCTCTTAGAATCTTTGGAGAGAGCATGACCCCGCTAATGCTTTGATTTAAGACTTCTCAAAAATTGATGAGGAACTTCTGGGATGGTAGCGTGAGGAGCTGTAGTTCAATTTACTTATTCTTTTGCTTGATGGACCCACTCCTTCTTCACATCATTGAGATTAGATAAACTTGACTTCACCTCATATGCATGTAAACCCACATACATACACATATACCCTATCACTATCTCCCTGTTATATAGCTAAACTCTGTCCCCCTCCCCAAATTCACATGTGATATCCTAACCCATAGTACCTTAGAATGTGACTATATTTAAAGAAAGAATCTTCAGAGGTAAATAAGTTAAAATGAGGTCATTAGGGAGGGCCCTAACCAATATGATTGGTAATCTTATAAGAAGTAAAGATTAGGACACAGGCATGCACAGAGAGAAGACCTTGTGAAGACACAGGAAGAAGACAGCCATCTACAAGCCAAGTAGAGAAGTCTCAGAAGAAACTAACCCTTCCAATACCTTGATCTCAGACTTCCAGCCTTCAGAACTATGAGAAAATAAATTTATGTTGTTCAAGCCACACTGTTTATGGTACTTTGTTACAGCAGCCTTAGCAAACCAGTACACTCCTCAGTCCTAACCCACAATAATCTTACTACGCTGTCAATGTATGACTAAATCAGCTCATACTACTCTATCCCTGCATTGTTCAATTCTTGCCTCACTCTTTTGTTAGTCCAAGAGCTCTGTGCTGAGATCATGAGTCCCAAACCCATGGGACTGGGCATATGACCCAATAAACACGTAAGCTATCCATCCAGTACCAATGGATGGATGCCACAAATTCTATCTCCTTGCCCCCAGTACTCTCTTCCAGCTCTGTTGCTTCCTTCATGTTAAAGCATTGAAGCCCGAGATTAAATGCAAATGCTACCCAAAAAAAGAGCAAGCCATTTGGGAAATTTTAGCTTGGCTAGAATTAATCTATCTTAGGGTCAGCAAAACACAGCCTGCGGGCTAAATCCAGCTGGCTACCTGTTTTATAAATAAAGTCTTATTAGAACACAGCCACACTCATTCATGTACATACTGTCTATGGCTGATTTTGCACTACAATGGCAGAATTGAGTAGTTGCAAAAGAAAGAAATGTAGCCCACAATACCTAATATACTAACTACCTAGTCCTTTACAGAAAAAGTTTGCAGACCCCTGATCTAGACAACAGTAAGCTCCACTGGTCAGAAGGTAGGGAATTTGAGAACAGGCTGTACCTTGGTGATATTTCCCTAGAGTGAACCAGTTGAAGATTTCCCTATGGGTGGAGCAGTAATGGACCCACTGCAATTGTTATATTTTATCCCAACTATTGTGAATTTTTCATCTTCTTAATACAAAGTATTTCAGAAAGATTTATTTCTGCCTTTAGACATTATCTATCATTGCTCCTTCCTTCCACAAAATCAGAATAAAAGCTGTCCTCTCATCATACTTTGTACTTTCCAACCTTGCTGTCTGTGTCCACAACATCTCCTCTACAGATTACTTATCCTTCAGGCCCCATATTGCACAGTTCCTCACCAGAATTCTTCTTACTTTACTTTGGAATCCCACAGAACATTCCTTTTAGCTTGCAGAGTGTGGATCCCCATTTTAATATATATATACTTCTCTCTGCTACTGGATTGTAAGCTCTTGAGGGATGGGGACAAATGTCCTGTTCAACCTTGTGTCCTTGAAAAGGGCTTACTGTCTTTCACATAGTGAATGTGCTATAAATGACTATACAAGTGTTGACCACATTTCTGCACGGTGACTCACAAAATGCACACTTCCAATTGCCCGGATGGTGGTCTGGAAGTGCAATACATACTAAAAACTAAAGTTGGAAGAGTGGAAAATAATTTAATGAAATAATACTAGCCATAGTTTTAGTATACAATGTAAACAAAAGGCAATAATAAGTCCTAGGTTTAAGGAAAGAAAATTATCTTTTTCCAACTTACTTTCATTTTAAAATACAGTACATAGTCCCTCATTTAGAAATAGAGTCCAGAAAACTTGTAAAGCTTTTATGAACTTTTGTTTCCTATCTGTCTTGGTTTGCGTTATCCAGAAGCAGACCCTGAGGCATGGTTTTAAGTGCAAGTGGTTTATTGGGAAAATGATGGAAAACAGTAAGAGAGTTGGAAAGTGAAGCAAGGAAGAAATGGAGCGCAGTTAATAAAGGGTGCACAGTCGCGGCAGCCAGCACATTGAGTGACTGAAGATACATTCTGCTGCAGCAACTCCAGGAGCCAATGTAAAGATGCTTCAGAGTTATCCCACCCAAGAGACAAGGGAGCTAGGATATCTATACACCAATTGCAATCTGTCAGTGGTTGAGGGCACCTCCCAGGGGTATATTCATTTCTAGGCACTTCCAGCCTGCTGTGTGAGTGGAAAGCAGTCTCCAGTGGCAAAAAAATAGATAATTAAGTGCAGGTACTGGCAGTTGAAGAGAGTTGGCATGCCCTGCAGTGGCCATAGCAAGGAGGTATGGGTAAAGCATCAACATCATCTGCTAGCCTTACTTTGAATATCTCATAAATACTCATTCATTCATTGAACAAGTAACTATTGGGGCCTCTGTTTGTGTCTCAGTCCTGGGTCTGGGTGCTGGGGAAGAGTGGAGAGCAAAAGCAGACATTGCAGCCATGCTAGTGCAGCCTACATTCTAGTGGAGAAAGTGGGTAATAAACACATAAACCACCAAATAAGATAATTGCAGACTGGAATAGGTAATTTAAAAAAGAAACAGGGTGCTATAATAAAGAATAATCAGGGTAGGAACAAACTTAGATAGTGTGGTCAGAGAAGACAGACTGCAAAATAAGGGGGCTATAACATACTAAGTAAGGACAAATTTCCTTGATTCAAGGAAATCTGGTGCAGATCCTTCCTCTCTAGATAAATGGGAGTTTACAAGAGGCTCAGACTCCCTGGGTGTTATCATCAGAGATGAGTCATGCCATCTCCCTGTCTTAGTCTGTTGGGGCAGTTCTAACAAAAATACCATAGACTGGGTGGCTTAAGCAACAAACATTTACTTCTCACAGTTCTGGAGGCTGGGAAGTGCAAGATCCTGGCTCTGGCAGATTGGTTGTCTGGTGAGAGCCTGCCTCCTGGTTCATAGATGGCCACCTTCTGACTGTGTCTTCACATGGCAGAGGGGCTAGTGAGCTCTCTGGAGCCTCTTATAAGGGCACTAATTGCATTCACGAGGGCTCTGTCCTCATGACCTAATCACCTCCCAAAGATCCCACCTCCAAATACCATCTCATTGGGGATTAGGTTTCAACATTTGAATTTGGGGGGGACATAAACATTCAGTCCATAGCACTCTCCTTCTTCTAAGACCCAGTGGGGTTGGGGGGGAATAGTCTCAATCAAAGATGAGCGTAGTAATATCAGTGCAGGTAGAAAGAACATTAAATGGCAAGATTACTGGATAAAACTCCAGTAAAAAGATATCATTATTCATTGAGCATAACCAGTTTCCTACAGACCTCCAACATTTTTTCTCTCTTCAAAAATCTTTTGAGCAGGCCACAACCATCCTCACTAATCCTAGCTGAAAGGTATAGCCACACTTCTGAATGTCTTAAAATTCAGGATCAACTCTCAAAGAAAGTCTAAAAATTGATCCTAAGTGAATTAGACCAAATTGAACCTGACATTCTGAGACACTGAAGTACTATAGACCAGTTTCACATACATCAACATGCTCCCCAAATGGAATCAGCATCCTGAAGGTCTACACAACTACACAGAACTACAAACAGGTGGCTACTGTTGACTGAAAGATATATCTTCAGTGGCCAAGCAGTGACTCTTAAGCTAGATGAAACACTATCAGGTTACTAAGAACAATTTTTGCCTTAAAAAGAATTATAGCTGACTTGCTGAATAAGCATATTTCTCCTTTATTGGGATAGAGGAAGTAGAGGAACGCTGCAAAAGAAGAACCGCAGTGATGTTCTCCTTCTGGTTGAATAAAAACCAAGCTTTATTACTAAGATGGGTCAAGGTATGTGGAAGGCATCGAATTTTCTTCTTTCTCAAAAACAGATTTTATTGCTCTATGGTTAAAACTCAATTTCTTCCTGTATCCTCAGAAGATGCCTTTAATTTTCCCAGTAGGATGGTTAGAAGTTTGGAGACCAGCTTCATAGTAGCTGTTCTCACTATGTGATCAGGTATAAGTTTCAGCTCTGCCTTTTATCATCCCCAACGTGCAAATCCGGGACCCCTGGAACTTCAGTCCGTGAAGGCCTGTGTGTAGTGGGAAACAACAGAGAACAGAGGAGAAGACCCAGGGATGAAACTCAACTCTACCACTTCTGAGTTAAGTAGCCTTGGGTTTGTCACTTAATGTCTCTAGGCTCAGTTTCTTCATCTGTAAAATAAAAATAAGAATTCAAATATTGTTGTGGGAATTAAGTAAATTTTCCTAGTTCAATGTCTAGTGCAAAAAAATCATACTATGAATATTTATTCAATAAATGTTGCGATTGAAGGACAACCATTTTGGACAAACACTTACATTAATTTCCAAAAGAATTCCAACCATACTTCATTTTCCTACTGCTATGAAATAGAGAAAGTTATTCAGTTTTTATATAAGTCAGGATCCATTTGTCTTTACTTAAACCCATCATGGTCAGCAGATCTTCAATACTGCTTATTGATTCCTGCATCCACTGTCTGCCTGGATATTCCATACCCTTATGCGGTAACCAGATTCTAAGACGATTTCTAGTGATTGTTGTCTCCCGGTATTCAGGCCCTTGTGTAGTTTCCTCCCACGTTGACTACAGCTGACATGCATAGCCAATAGGATATTGTGGAAATGACAGTGTGATTTCTAAGGCTAGTTCATAAAACACATTGCATTTTCAACCTTCCTCCCTCTTGGATCACTTGTTCTGGAGGAAACCAGCTGCCACGTCAGGAGATACTCTGCAGCCCTATGAGGAGGCTCACGTGCTGAGGAACTGAAACTTCCTCACCAGCACTAACTTGTCAGTAATGTGAGTGAATCACCTTGAAAGTAGATTCTCCAGTCCTGGTCAAGCCTTCCGATGACTACATCTTTGGCCATCTTCTTGACTGAAATCTCAGTCTGAGCCAGAATTAGCTGAGCCACTCCTAAATTCCTAACCCACAGAAACTGAGAAGATAAACATTTACGGTTGTTTTAAGTCACTAACTTTTGAGGTAACTTGTCACTTAGCAATAGATAACTAATAAACTGTGCAAAATTTCACTCCTTCAACCAGCAAAATCAATACTTGCTTTCTACCAGTAGTGAGGAATGTGTATCAACGGTGCAAAGCAGTTCATAATATACTCAGCATATGAAGTGACATAAAAGTCACATAAGAATCAGTCACATAAGATCAGGGGCCAATCCTGTGGCCTAATGGTTGAATTTGGCACACTCTGCTTCAGCAGCCCAGGTTTGCGGGTTCAGATCCCAGTGGCGGACCAACATCACTCATCTGTGGCAGTGACCCACATATAAAAATAGAGGAAGATTGGCACAGATCTTAGCTCAGGGCTAAGCTTCCTCAAACAAAAAAGGAGGAAGATTGGCAACAGACGTTAGCTCAGGGCTAATCTTCCTCAGGAAAAAAAAAAAAAAAGCAAAGCTCACAATTACTCCATCCTATTCCTCAGGACCTTGTCAGAAGGCAGAAAGCATTTACCTTTCATCATCACCAAATAGGGGATTTATTTCCAAACATTTACAGCTCTATTAATATTACTAGGTCCAAAGAACAATATAACATCTACATTTTTTGCCTACAATTCTGCCTTCAACTGTCTGTAGGAGTAACACAGACACCAGCTCAAATACCAAATAAGTAATTTACTAGCTTCATGACCTTGGAACAATTACTTAACATTTCTGAATCTCATATTCCTCTTCTGCAAAATGTAATTCAATTTACATCATACAGAACTGTTATTAAAATCAGGGATATAATTCATGACACAAATTATATGCTCCATGAGTAGAAGCTAATACCACCATCATCTCCAAAACCAACATAAGAGTTCCTGAGTTATATAATGCCTTTGCTTTTGAAACTTCAAATAGATTGCTAATACTCATTGTCATTGAGGTTTGAGAAATAGGCCTCTTTTACCCATTGTGACTGGGAATAGAATTGGTATAACATTTCTGAGGGATACATGTCAAAAGACATAAGAGATGATGCCCTTTGACTCAGTAATTCTTTATGTAAACATTTATCCTAAGGAAATGGTTAGAAAAGTGCCACAAAATGTATGTAAAAGATGTTCTTCACAAGATTGTCCAAAACAATGAAAATCAGGAATACCTTAAATTTCCACCAATATGGAATTGACTGCTTCGACCAAAATTGAATCTAACTCAAAAGGGAGCCCTTACATAGGCTAGCCAGTAATGCAAGAATTACATGACTTGACTTACAAGATGAGTTATATACAGAACTTCTGGTTAGAGTTTGGTGACCTAAACATGTGTTTTTCTTCTTTTTCATCCAAACATCCATTAAAATTTTAGCCAAAAAATAAAAAGGGTACAATCCCATAACAGAAAGGAAAATAAGAGGATAGCATAAACGGATGAGGGATTTCAACAAATTTCTTGTAGGTATAAGCATGACGTTGAAGCTAGACTATACTATCCATGAAACTGTAAACATGGAGGAAAAAAATCTCTGGAAAGTTTCTGGACTGAGAGACTAAAGGTATAATGAAGTATGAAAGCAAGAAGTGGAGATAGAAACAAGGGGAATAATTTAAGATCTGTACGCACTGTGGTAGCCTCCCTACTCAAAAATGACAATCTTAACACAGCACACTGTCATACACCTATAGGCAAAAAATTATTCTCCCAGCAAGAATAGCTACTGAGGATGAATGTGCTAGCACCACAGAAAATATCCTCCTCATTCACACACTGAGAGCTCCTCTCACTGTCTAACAGCTAGATCCCTGACCACTCAACGCAAAGAGAAGTCCTTATGTTGACAACCTCCCAGATCACTCTCTAGATCTCTCTTTCTTCAGTATAAGACTAACTAACCAGGTTTTCAAGAAAAATATTCATCATCAAAGAGGATGATAAAGACAAATCGACAGAGAACCTGATCCCAGATAAACAGCTATTTCATGGAATAAAAGAGAACATTTAAAGCCCCTAACCGATATCCTCTAAGAGATTCAAGAAGCTATTACTTTCATGAAATGAAAACACAATATTATGAAAAGGAAACATCATAGAACATGAAAGAATTCTTCAATGTTAAAACTATGGCTGCAAGTACTAGATGGCTTTCTGACTTTTGTTCAAAACTCAGAAGTATTCAAAAGATAGATTACAAATTTGGCTATAGGAAAATTTTTAAATATTTGCAATGGAAAAAGCACTATAAGCAAAGTAAAAGAATAATTGCAAACTGGGAGAAAATATTTGCAACGTATATCACAAACAAGAGCTAATCTCCCTGGTCTCTAAACCGCTTTTAACTATCAAGAAGAAAAAGACCAAAAACCCAATAGAAAAATGAGATAAACAGACAGCTCATAGAAAAAGAAAGGCAAATAACCCTGACACATACGAAAAGAACCTCAAATTCATTATAGTAAAAGAATTGCAAATTAAAACAACACTTGAGATGCCATTTCTTACCTATGGAGATGGCAAAAATCCAAAAAGTTGACAACAAATTCAGTTGGCAAAGTTGAAGAGAAACAAATGCTTTCATACACACCTAGTAAGAATAAAAATTGGTACAGTCCTAAGGAGGAATATTTGTTAAAAAAAAAAAAACAATAAAATTGTATATGCATTTACCCTTTAACTCAGCAATCTCACTTCCAAGATTCCACCTGAAGATACACCCATCCAAATATAAAACAATACATGCTCAAAACTATGATTCATTGTAGCATTACTTGCAAAAACAAAACTTTAGAATCGATCCAAATATCCATCAGTCAAAGACTGGTGGAACAACTATGGTGCATCTACCCAATGAAGAACAGTCTCTAAGAATTGGTATGTACTGATTTCCAGGATATATTATTTAGTGAACAAGCAAGGTACAGAACCGTATATATGTTATACTACCTTTTATATAAAAAAAGAAGACAGGGAAAAAAATAAGAACGTCTGTGTATATGTGTGTGCATGCATGTGTATGTATGTGTGTTTGATCAATTCTGTCAAAACAAATGCAGTCAAGAATACAGTGACTAATGAAATGATTACCTCAAGAGGGTAGATGGGAATGGGGTGGGAAGGCTTGGGATGAAAGAAAGGTTTCTCTGAGTATGGATTTTCACGTGTGAACCAAGTTTATCAGTAGAAGTTTAGTCAGGAGACAAAAGCACACCAGTTATTTGAAAGAAAGTGTTTAATATAAAGAACTGTTAACTAAGTATAAAGTTATTAACTAGATGACTGAAAAGATAAAAAGACAAACGTATCAGGATCGCAGTACCTGCAGGAAGCAGCTACCACCTTTAGGAAAACGAGAATAATGAAAAGATGTTGGAATTATTAAGATTTAGAAATTATGAAAGTTTAGAAGAGCTCTGCAGAACTGAAACCCAGCTTTAGAGAGAAGTAACTGCTCAGGTGGTGCTGGGGTCTCCGAGTTCAGAGGAAGGGCCCCTGGACCGGACCTCTGGAAGAAGCCCATTCTGCAAGTATCTGAAAAACTGCAAAATGGATTCAACTACTTGTAGGGGAAGGAACTTAGGCTGCAGGGGTGAAAAAAGTAGGACGAGGGTGATATGCACAGGAACAGGAAACAGACAAATAGCCCCAAAGGGAAAAAAAAGGAAGTAGCGAGTTTCTTCTTCCTCTTCCAGCCTTGCAGTCTCCCCCAGGACCCCCTTTGGAAGATCATAGCAGGGAACCAGCTGGAAAAGCAGAAATGTGGTTTGCAGAGTCCCAGCCCCAGTGTCACAAAGCAGGGTGCAGAAGGCTGAGAGACAATAGCTTAATAACTGACACACCGAGTAAATGTTTTATATATTCAAAAAATTAAGTTAAATCAAAAAGAGAAAGGCAAACCATAAAATTGAACACCAACAGAAACCAATGAACCTAACTGTATAAAATCAATAACCACACAGAGAAAAGAATTATTTCAAGTACAGTAAATTGATTGTTTACTCTTACTGTGATGTATTCCAAGGACAAAAAGAACTGCAAAGATATGTGAAATTTCATTTAGTATATTTATTAGTAGTAGTAATATTGTACTTTAGAAATTCTTTTATGCACATTATACGATAAAGCAAATGAGTACACAAATGGTTTTAAGAACAAAGATTCTCAGTGTTATGGAAAAGATGTACCAATATAAAATAAGTTTTTTTAAAACCCTATAATGTTAAATTTGAATTGGAAATCATATGAATTTTTTAAAAGATTTTTCCCAGTTTTACTTATAGAAAGGGCCTAGAACCAATGCAACTAGTCGCAATGAATAAATCTATCACCCAGATATTGGTTTCTAATATCATATCCCGCTAAAAGGAACCAGGGCTCCTTGGAGAAATGGCTGATTCCATATCTGGGACACAGGAAGCACTAGGCAATGAGGGACATGTTATGTCAAAAAGCAGGAAAGTACCCAAAGACCATTTGAGCCACGAGAAAAAGACACAAGGAGCTAGCCTGAATCAGCTCCCAGTGGTGAAATTTGGGACAATTTGACCATTGAAAAGGAGAGTAAGAACAGTAATTATAATTGATTATAACATTTTAAATAAAAATTCCTTGAGTCTGCAGGGAAACTCAAAATGAGAGAGAAAAGAGATTAAAAAAAAAAAGCTCTTCTCTGTAAAAGAACATATATTAATAAATGTGCAAGGAATTACAAAAGTAGAAAATCACCATCTTGAAACTTCTAATGTAATAATTAACTTGGGCAAACAATCAGTTGATGCTAAAACCATAAGGTGAACGATCTTTGGCAAACCTAATCACCCCAAAGATAACTTACTAATTGCAAAAGGAAAAATGCACCATTTCAATGGAGGGATCTGAAGGGCACCACCTTAACAAAATGAGCAGGCTGAGTAACACTATTACTGGGACAACCTGATATAACGTGCCTTCTTATGTGACACAATATGAAGTACATGATTTAACGCAAAATTTTCACGGCATAATATTTAACCTGACTATAATCAATTCTCTGGATACAACTTAAAAGAAATACAGAGGACTGGGAAGCATGTTAAATATTACCAAGAGGATACAATCAAACAAATCGAGAATGTGGGGCACTCTACAAGAAAAAACAGTTGGTAGCAGTGTGAGGGGTGGGGAGGTCAGTGTACAGTTCTAGGTTAAAAAGAGTCAATTATAACAACTAAATGCAGTACATGAATCTAGATTATGTTTTAAAAAATGTATAAAAGATATTCTTTGGACAATTGAGGAAATTAAATACGAGCTGAATATTATATGATGTTATTGAATAATTTTCTTAGTTGTGATAATGGTATTGTGCTATTAGAAACAAATATCTTTATTCTTATGAGATGCATTCTAAAATATTTAGGGGTAAATGGTTATTATGTCTGCAATCTACCTTCAAATGGTCCACAGCAGAGATATGCACGTATATATAAAGAGAGGGGGAAATGTTTCAAAAAGTTAACATTTGTTGAAATTAGACAGAGGTTATTTGAATATTTGTTAAATTATTCTTTTAACTCTTTAAGATGTTTAAAATTTTTTATAATAAAGTGTTAGGGTGGGGAAACATACTATTACAGAAAAAAACAGAGTTGCAAAAATTTGGAAACATTAGATAAAGGCGCAAGCAGACTCTAAAATATTAGAGGGGGGGAAAAAGGGAGAAAATATAAAGACCAAAAGGATCAGGCCAAGAGTTTTAACATCTAACAGACATAGCATAAATAGAGACGTGAAAAACATTGAGTATGAAATTGTCAAAGAAATTATGGGAAACGTTTCACAAAGTTGACAAATAAGTCTGCAAACTGAATGTTGCAATGATTGTTACGTGGAACGAATGAAAAGAGACTAACATCTGGACCTATGCTGGCGGCACTTCAGACCTCCAAGGACCAACAGAAAAGCCGAAAAGCTTCTGTAGAAAGGAACAACAATCAGGCAGCATCAGTCCTCTCATGAGCAACAATGAATGGTAGAAGACCAGGAAATAAGTCTTCTAAGTCCAAAGGGAAAATAATTTTGGGTATAAAATTCTACAGCCAGCTAAGCTATCAGTTCAAATAATAACGCAAAATAAAATCATTTCCAGATATGCAACTCAAACATTTACTGTCTATATAATAAGCAATTTCTTAGGAATTACTTGAAGATGTTCATCAGTAAAATAAGAATAATATCAAAACAAGAGGAAGATGTAGGATGTTAAGAAATAGTGAAAAAGTAAATCTCAGGTTGATTACTATAAATCAGGCCCAGAAAGCAATCAGGCAATTAAAATAGTCACAGACTTCCAAGATGAGTGTCTGTAAAAAGAAGAATAAAATGATTTTAAGCATAAATAAATTAGCAAAAGAGAAGAAAAGGCACACAAAGATCAGTAAAAGAGAAAGGGATATGACAAGTTACAAGCATATAACTTTTGTCCCACACAGAAGAATAATCAAAAAGTGAAACTGAGAATGCAATTTCTTTCACAATAGCATCAAAACTAATAAAATATATAGAAATAATTTTGAAGTGTAATACCTATACAATAAAAACTGTAAGACATTACTATGAGAAATTAAAGAATATCAATATATAAATGAAAAGCTATGCCATGATCATGGATTATAAGACTCAATATTGTTAAGATGGCAACTCTCCCCAAATTGATCTATAGATTCAAGGCAATCCCCATCAAAATCCCAGCAGGTTTCTTTGTAGAAACTGACAAGCTGATCCTAAAATACATATAGTAATGCAAAGGCCCAAAATAGTTTTGAAAAAAAAGAAAAATGTTGGAGGAATTACAATACTTGATTTCAAAACTTACTATAAAATTATAGAAATCAAAACATATTAGTATAAGGATAAACATATAGGTCAACTGAACAGAACAGAAGCTTCAGAAATAAATCCTTACATTTGTGGTCAATTGATATTCACAAAGGTATCAACACAATTCAATTGGGAAAAGAGTCTATTTTTAACAATATGTGCTGGTACAACTGATATCTGGGCAGTAAAGTGTTAACTCAGCAGGCTTAAGTCGCCCAAACCCTGCACATTCCAAAGGTCTTAGGACTGACCCTGGACCAAATGCTGTGAAATAAACTCTGAGGGACCTTAGAATACCTTGCCTGGTAAGAATGTCTTTACATATCTGAAACCTTGGGCCACACCAGATAGTTTAGGCTAACAGTGTGATTTGTGGTGAACATCTGTTTTTATATGCCTGAGGCTTTGGGTTATGCTGTTATCAGGCGACCTCTAGGGGCCTAGAGACTAAGAACTTAAGGTCAGTCATGCAGGTGCTTCATGCCTA
This sequence comes from Equus quagga, assembly GCF_021613505.1. Classification (NCBI taxonomy): domain Eukaryota; kingdom Metazoa; phylum Chordata; class Mammalia; order Perissodactyla; family Equidae; genus Equus; species Equus quagga. Next base: position 97,145,095 of record NC_060272.1, read on the forward strand.
CGTGAACTGTGAACTTAGGTAGGCTTCCCTGGTTGGCAACACTTCACACATGCTGTCACATATACTTGCTGGGAGAATTAAGCACTATCCACGCAAAACTCAAAGAAGACAACTAAAAGTTTGCACTTGGTTTTTCCTGAAATCTGTTCTAAGCATCCTTTTTCCTTGCTGATTCTAATTTGTAATAAAATCTTCTGTAATAAACTATAACCATGAATATAACAGTTTTTCTGAGTCCTGTGAGTCCTTGAGCAAATCATCAAACTTGAGGTCATCTCGAGGACCCCTGCCAAGCAAAAAATAAGAAAAAGATCTTAGACTTTGCCTTATACTTACAAAAGAATTAACTCAAAATGGATCATAGACTTAAACGTAAAAGGTAAGAGTATAAAACTTCTGGATGAACATTGGAGAAAATCTCAGTGGCCTTGGTTTAGGCAAAGATTTCTTAAATATAACACTAAAATAATGATCCATAGGAGAAAAAAATTGATAAATTAAATTTCATCAAGTTTGAAAACTTTAGCTCTTCAAAAGACACCATTAAGAAAGTAAAAATCAATAACCCACAGATTGTTTTATATAAAAATATGAAAGAAGATATGAAAATGTCTACAAACAATATATCTAATTAAAAAAACATATCTAGAATATACAAAAAAACTCTTAATAAAGAAAATAGCCCAGCTTAAAAATGGGCAAAAGATTTGAATAAATATTCACCAAAGAAGGTATACAAATGGCTAATAAGATGGAAAGATGCTCAACATCATTAGTTATTAGGAATATGCAAATTAAAACCATGATGAGATACCACTGCACACCCTCTAGAATGGCTTTAATCCAAAAGAATGACAATACTGAGTATTGGTAAGGCTATGAAGAAACTGCAGTTCTCATGCTTTGCTAGTGAGAATGTAAAACAGTACTGCCAATTTGGAAAACAGTGGCTCCTTCTTTCAAAAGTTAAATATATACTTACCACATGACCCAGTGATTCACACTTTAAGTTTCTACCCAAAAGAAATGAAAACACATATCCACACAAAGACTTGCATGTAAATGCTACAGCCTGTTACTCATAGTAGCCAAACTAGAAACAGCTCAACTGGTGATGAATGGACAAACCAAATGTGGTATATTATACAATAGAATACTACCTAGCAAAACAAAGGTTAGAACTACAACATGGATGAACCTCAAAAACATATTAAGTGAAAGAAGCCAGACATAAAAGACTACATACTATGTGATTCCACTCATATGAAGTGTGCAGAAAAGGCAAATATATAGAGACAGAAAGCAGAGTAGCGCTTGCCTAAAGCTGGAGGTGGAAGCAGGGACTGATTGGGAAAAAACACAAAGAAACTTTTGGGGATGATGGAAATATTCTAAATCTAGATATAGTGATAGTCACACAACTCTATAAATTTGCTTAAAAAAATCATTGAAGGTACACTTACAATGGATGAATTTCATGATATCTAAGTTATATCCCAATAAAGCTATTTTTTAAAAAACTCCAGGAAAAACAAAATTTCATATGAGGATATCATGGACCATATGTGAAGTAACTAAAATGAGGCACGATTTCGTTTCATTGGTGGTGTGTGCAAAAGGAGCCTCTTCACGTTGAGTGGAACAGGAGTGGAACATTGTTTGAGTGGAACGTTCAATTTCATAATATTGAAATATAGAAAAGGAATTGTAATCAGAGCACTTTCATTCATCAAATAACAAATGTTACATATCATAAAAAAGCACACATCTTTGTATACTGGTTTTCTATTTTTAGAATCAACCTGTAGACACAGCATGGAAGACTTTAATCACAGTTACAAAAAATATATTAACATCTCCCTTATCAAGTTAAACTGTGGCACAGTTGACCAGAGCTGAGGGAGGTTGAAGAAAGGGAAAGGGTATTAAAGGGCTCATCTTTAAAAAGAGAGAGAGAGATTGGGAATTTAGAGATACAGTTGAAAGTTGATACAGCCATGGATAGTGGTTTAATTCTAATATTGGAAATTACAGAGGTAACTAATAGAGAAACTAAAAATAGTGACTTAGTCATCAAAAAATTAAGAGAAAAGGGTGTGGTGGGATGATGTAAGTAAACTCTACCCTCAGATATCATTATGAGATCCCCGAGAGTGACAGATCCCTGGAGACGCCCCAATTCCTGCCCTCTGTGAGCTAAAATAATTGCACTTCTCCCGGATTTCTGTAGCCTCTTCTATCTCTTTAATAGAACCATCCTCTCTGTCACTCTTTAGCTTACACTAGTTTTTAAACTTTATATTCCATTCAATCAAAGGGACACACCGTCAATACTATGTGAAGATGGACATGTTACGTTGTGATGTAATTAATTATATGAAGTCCCTCTAATAATAAGTCTCAGTATTAGGAAGGTCCACCAGCAGCCATAAAACACCCTACAATCTTGAGATTTTTATCAGTAATTAATGTGATATTTTGATATCTGTTTGCATTCAACCTTTGTTGCTAATTCTCAATCTATTCAAAAATAGTGGAGGAGAGGAGCTCCATTTATTTAGTTCTCATAAAGATCACATTCTACCTAAACCATGTTCCCACTCATGAAAAACGTGTGTGTGAGCACACAAAAAAAAAGACTGGAAATAGACATGCTAACATGCAATCAGTAATTATAGCTGAGTGATAGTGTAATGGGCAAGATTTGTTTTCTTCCTTTACTCTCATAGGTTTCTTCAATTACTTCCCTCAAAACAAAAATCTGCATTAATTTTAAAATTAGAAAAAATTATTTATTTCCATTTTGGAAATTTTAAAAGCTTGGGCCTCATATCAGGAAAAGGCATCATGGCCAAAGGAAAGACAGAGTAGGAGGCACATTTGCTCATCAGCAACCAACTTAATTAAAACTCTAAAACATTCTTGTAAGTATTAGGTAACACCTCATCTTGGGGCTGGCCAAAACCATCTTATATGCTCAAAAGCTTATACCCAGCAACCCCTATGCCTGGATTAGTTTCAAATACTTCTCTAGCCACATTTAGAAACTTTCTGATAACATTTAGCAGTAAAATCTTTAAAAACTTTAGAGAGGATCATCACGCTTCAATTCATTATTTGGAGATCAATAAAGAACACTAGGAATAGCTCATAATATAATCCTAGTGTAGTCTACCCTGCTGCTAAGTAAAGTTGCTTTCTCTTTTCATTGACCAACAGTGTGGCTTGCCCCCAACCAGTCACTGCTTGGGGCCAGAGTTAGAAAATATTCTCTTCCTAATTTATGTTCCATTGACTTTTTACAGGGGCAGATATTGATCTTGCTTTGTGCCATCAGATCAGATGCTGCAACCCAACTCAGGGTCAGGATTGTGACTGTAGATGATCAGCCTTTAATGTGCAGGAGAAATGGAGGTAGAAAGATTATTTATTTTGCTTTTGTAGGATCTTTTATTACAGACACAGATGTTGGGAGCTTTCCCAGCTAGAATCAGCCATAGAGTGAGGCAGGTGAGCTGCCCTGCTTTGCCAGAGTGCCACAACCATAAAACTAAGCAAACATTCCAGGAATGACTCATTTGATTAAAAGAGCCAAAAACAGCACTGAGAGCAAAAGAAGAAAAGAAAAAGGATCATTTTTAATAGGGTTACTGATGGACTCTAGGCATGGACAAAGAAAGGATAGAGGAATGATTGTCTGCTTATTATAAAAATTAGATGACTCAAACATCATTAATATCTTTGTTCCAGAGCTGATAGCAAGAGCGGCTTGACTTGGCTGCCTTAGGCAATGTTCTTCTGTTATATATATTCATTTGTTATTTTCTCTGAGTATTTTCTAAAGAGACTGACTTCATTGTTAGAGCAGAACCATATATGTCAAATCCCACGCAATGCGTTCCAAGAGACTGACATTATTCTGTTGGGTTGGAATGCTATTGCATCAGATATGCTGGCTATAGGAAGTATGTGGACCACCTGAGCCCTGGAGATCTCATAGTTATAGATAACTTCTTGTGGTATTGGGATTTCCAGAGTGAACTCCCATTGCCTTGTTACACAAATGTGGAAGCTAAAAGAGAAAATGTGACATTTTAGAAACTGGGCATCCCTAAAAAACAGGAATGATAAGGGGAAATTTAGGTTTCTTCGATTTCCACCTGGAGCATGAGAAAAGAGAAATATGGAGGACACCAATAATGTTGAGTTAGGAATATACGTGTCTTAAAATATTTAAATGAGACCCTAAGTGATTCCAATGTGCAGTCAAAGCTGACAACCATGGCTCTAGGTCCATCCCTTCCAAAGTGTTCTAAATGAGAACAGTTGCTTCAAAGACAGTGGTCATTGACATGTCAAGCATTTAAACAGAAATATTTGTTTCCCTTCAGAGAAAACAAGTTCTTAGAGAGCAGAGACTGTTTGATCTTTCCTTTGGATAATTTACCAGCAGCTGGCTAATCAAATAATAGGTTCTCCACAATTATTTGTTGACATAAATTTCTAGTCTTAGCCTGAGAATGGGGTTATTCTGTGACTTTAAACAAAATTTTCTCAAATCACCAGTCCCCATACTGTGGAAGGTCCACTGCCTTTACTAATATTTGTATAAATGCCCAGGAGATTCACATTCACAAAGTCACCTCTGGTGTTAATTTCATGCCCCTGCTGAATTTTTATTTCCGCAACCCCAAAGCATCAAAACACGTAAGACCTTCAGCAGAAGGGAGTCCATTCTATATCACACAACAAACACAAAATCCCATATCAGACTTCTCTGCTCTTCCAGTACTTTCTGTCGTCCTGACACCAGAGATTTCTCATTTGTTTTGCCCCCTCAGGTGACCTGTCTTACCACCTTGATGACTGATGGCTCCTCCCCCCGCACCTCCCCCAACTCACCTCCTCTGCCCCTATGCCCAACTCCCAGGTTTTCCACTCACAAGACAGATCTGCTCTCCCAATACCACTGCTAAATAGCTTCAAGCCCAACGCTGTACCTACCCATTCAGGTGTTCTGCTTAACAGGATGGGTATCTGAATCCTTTTTAGCAACCCAAACTGACTGGGAGAGACCATGCGATTACAGTTTTTAACAGGATTTCTCAATTAGGGGTAATGCTGCCCCCTTGCGGGAGGAGGCAGAACGCTGGAGATGTGTAACGGAACTGGGGTTTCCCCCAGATTACTCCTTCAGATTTTAAATGTGTCTAAAACATGTTAAGACCCAAAACTTGGTGGGAAATTCCAGTACTATTCCACCTTTAATTCAGGAGTATACATGGATTGCTAAGGTGCTTCTAAACTTTGAGGCCAACACCCATTAGATAAAAAGGAAACATTGGTCATGTGCTAATATTGGCTGTGTGATAATTTACTTTAAAATAGACTAGATGATGTCTAGAGGCATCTGTTTAGTATTTGAAACATGTGTATCAGGAATACCAACCTCCAGAGGATTTTAGCTAGAACTTCAAATATGGTTACAGAAATCAACAGCAGACAGTTTATTTATTAGCATAAGCATTATCAGAAATCATTTTTCTCTGGTAAAATAAATGGAATTCACAATATATCATGGGCTAGAAAGATTGTTAGGGCCTCACCAACCTTTCTAGAACCAGGAGAACAAAATTAGCAGCCCTAGGATCCCAATCCTTAGGACAATCTCAAACTCTATTTGGCCCTATATCTCCCACGTCATGGAGGACTGTCATCTGACCCAAACAGAGAGTTATCATCTAGTCACCACAGTAGTGTTGCCTCAGCCTCACAGAGAACCTCTCATTTTAGATGCTTAGAGAAATGCCAAAGTCAGAGAAATAAGGACCTTTCTATGTTTTTAAGAATGGGTAATATGACCTACTTTGCCATCTACTTGCTAATAAAAAAGGTTTTGAAATTGGTAAACAGTTAGCCATTGATGATTAGGTAGCTAGTAACTAAAGTTCTTTTGCAATTACTGATTATAGCTTTTCGTTGTTCCCCTGCCCACTGTTAACTGTGCTGCTCAGGCAATATGCTATCTGAGTCCCACTGGGCTCCTATAGATAACATCTCCCTGGAGCCTGGGTCACCATGGTAATGGGGATTTGAGAAGTTTTTCAGGAATTAGGACCCCTTGTCTGGTTGAGGCCACTTGAGACCACCAACTCATCAAGTCGGCCTGTGCAGATGTCAATAAGTTACCTTTTGACATTAAGAGGCTAAAATCTCCACCTTCAGATCATGCCAATGCCAACATTTTGTGAGCATGCGTCCTATGAAGAGGCATGAAATCTGACTACGCTTGCACAGATCATCAGTTACCTCACCTCTCCTCACCTCGGATCACCTATCTCCATTACTACAGACCACCTTGCCCCCTACCCCATAAATGTCCCTGAGCCCCCATTTTCACGGAGGCAGATTTGAGACTCGCTCTCCCATTTCCTCACTTGGCTGTTTTGTGATTAAAACCCTCTCTCTGCTGCAATCTTGTCATCTCTGCATTTGGCTTTCCAGGTGATGGGCAAAAACGAACCTGGTTCGGTAACAGTTTGGCAGAATTTGGTCTAAGGCTATTTTCAATATAAACTACCACCTAGTAGAAAAATTGTGTGGGAAATGAACATATAAAGAATTTTGTTGAACTTTAACAAATGACTCTGAACATTGTTGAATGGTCAGATTAACTAAAGATCAGTCCACCATACAGCGGTGCGTGTTTCTAAACACAAAAAGTTGAGCTGCATTTTTCAGGACAGAACTAGCTCCCAATTTTAAAAATGATTGACTGTGCCAACCCCACAACCTTGATTGGGTTCAGACATCAGACACTTGCCCAGGCTTATGCAGCCAGTTAGGGTTGAGCTGGGCTGAAAGCTTATGACTTTCTAACCTTCAGCTTCCTGAAATTTCTAAGATTTTGGGCGTTTCTTTCTCACCATTCCTCAGAGGTTATTTTGAGGTTTTTTGGAGAAGTACACTGTTTTACATTTTTATAGCAGCATCCTTAAGCTGTGATCCTTGGTCTTCAGTATGTGTAAGAATCAGTTCAAGGGCTTTATAAAAATGCAGGTTTGATTCCCAAACTTTACTCCATACAATTCACTGTATTTGAGTGGAACCCAGAAATCTGCATTTTTCATTCACGCTTTCAGGGGACTTGGATGTAAATGGCCTGGAACTATGGTTGACTAAATACCTTCTAGAATGTTCACTTGGGCTTCATTGGGGTAAGGAGAGTCATTCAAGTAGAGAAGTCCAATGAGAATGCTTTTGAGCACCTGCCTCAGAAAGGAAGTTAGATATTAGTTTCCAGAGAATGAAGTCACCATTCAATATACGAAGCCCTTAGAAACATTAATTAAATCTGGGATGTATTATTTATTGAGTATTATGTGTATCTGCTTTCCTCCCAGTATCTCATCTATTTATTCTTGTATAATTGTTCTGCTTAGGATGTTGCTTTTCTAAATCCAAACACTAAAATGCATACATTCCTTCCTTACTGGCATTTGGTTAAAAGATTTTATAAAGGTTTAAATCTAATTGTGATGTTCCTCTCAAGAAGCAGTTCTCAAATATTAGCACACACAGAAGTCACCTAGGAAGAAGAGGGATGCTTTATAAGTGATGCCTCATCTACGAAAGCTATACAAACAACTGGCCTAAGAGAACCATGAGTGAAGCCACGGCCCAGGACAGAGAATGCAAACTGACCCCTAAGGGGATCATACAGTACCACGTCCTGGCCACACAGCACCACATCCCACTCAAGGAGCCACTAAATGCCACCCTATGGCAGAGTATTCTCTTGCATCAGAATTACCTGGGATTGCTGATAGAAATACAGATCGCTGGGACATATTCCAGATCTGCTGAATCAGAATCCCTGGGGAATGGGCCCCAAACCTGTGCTTTTTTGGGTTTTTTTTTTTTTTTTTTGAGGAAGATTAGCCCTGAACTAACATCTGCCGCCAACCCTCCTCATTTTGCTGAGGAAGATTGGCCATGAGCTAACATCCGTCTCCGTCTCCCTCTATTTTATATGTGGGGCCCCTGCCACAGCATGGCTCGCCAAGCGGTGCATAGGTCCGCACCCAAGATCCAAACCGACAAACCCCGGGCTGCCTAAGCAGAACATGCAAACTTAACCACTGTGCCACTTGGAACCCCCAGATCTGTACTTTTAACGAACATCTTCAGTGATTTTTATTGACACTAGAGTTTGAATACAATCCCTGAGGTGGACTTTTACAATTAGATTCATGCCATTCACAAAAATCTCTCAACCAAGTACCTGCAGTTGTACCTATTTGCCTTTTTAAAAAGAGCTTTGGTGCAGAGAAGTGGCACTTAAGCAGAAAGAAATGAAACGAGAGTAAATATAAATGTGATATTGGGGAGAAATACAGACATACTACAGGAGCTTCTGAGTCAGGAAGTTTAAAGATAAACAAGTGATTTATAACTAAGATAGAGTACTGGATAAAAGCACTACATTCTAACTATTTTAAAAAAGATAATTATAGTGTTAAAAAGTGCCAAATGCAGTTCATTTTATTTATTATCACAATGTATATTTTTGAAGATATAAATGATACCATAAAAACAGAGATTCATGACAAGTAAGAGGAGTTAACAAGCTGTCTGACATGCAGAATCTAACCTTGGGCTGTTTAACAGGAACTCCACTGCTAATCACCAAGTATACAAGGCAGAAGAATAAATGCTCTGCTCTGCTGAGAGCCATGAACCAGAGAACAGAAACCCTCCTTTGAACCAGACAAGATTTCCCATGGGAGAAGAGTTTGCAAAGCACAGTTTAGGCTGGTATGACTGGAAAAAGAGTCTAGTGATCAGAATGGCGAGTGCAGAAGCACGAATCACAGGTCAGTCTCTCCAGTAGAGTTCACCCATGTGAATTACAGGCAGTAGCACAATCGATAACAGCATAGATCATGGATGCTTGTGGAAGGCTCCAGTTGAAAGGGACATTAGATCATTGAGTTGAATCTCCTTGTTTTATAGATAAGAAGTCTAGGCAAATAATTTAGTCTCTCTGGGCTTTGATGTCATACCAACTCATTTGTGCTAAGGCAAGACTGCCTCCCTAATGATGAGACTTATCATTTGGTGCCTTTTTACTCAATACAGTTTCTCAAAATTTGGTGGCTCTGCTAAGTCATGACAGACAACAGAATTTTATGTAATGTCTGCTTCAAAATCTTAAAATCAGAATATTATATAATTATTCTAATTTAAGCCTCAATTATTTATTGAATAACTCCTATGTGTGAAATACTTGTTAGATGTTGGAATTAATCCTTTCCTCTATAAAACCTAGCAAAGATGCTTCATGAGAGCATGGTTATTACGGTGTGTCTTCTATTTGGCAGGTGTTGAACTGTTACTGCATATTAGGATGATAATAGATTCCATATACTACAGTTACACTTTGCACCTGCTGTCTACTGAGATTTTCACAAGAATCAGAAACACATTTCTTGAGGATCTCCCTTAGCAACAACACTAAACATTAAACAAAGAAAATGTTTTAAAATTGGGCCGATCTATCAGACATTATCATTGCTCTTGAATAGAACAGAGTCCAGGGACAGCGGAGGTAACTGAAAACTTACCCAGCAGTCTTCTCAGGAAGGAAAAGGGGTCCATTTTCACTCCAGAGAATTCTTCCATAAACTCTACTCAATAGGACAATTATTTTCAAACTGCGTAGAGCCCCAGAGTTCCAGAAAGATGCCTCTGAATGAATGACGTATGGGTACAGGGACATACAAAGTAGGGGTGTGGGAAGAGAAAACTCTGGATAAACTGAAACAGTTCTTCTCTTATGTATTTTATATATTGGGGTCCCATGTAAGCTTCCATTTCTACCCCACTCCAAAAAATATTTCTGCTGCTGCTAAAAACCATTTGAAAACATTGCACAAAGTCACCACATACATCAAACATTCTAATTTCATAGAATGGTATATATAACACTTTGCAACAATCAAAAGTCTTGGTTAACAACTATATTTATTGTATAGGTATTTGCCTTCCTTCTCTGTATGTGAATGTATCTTAGATCAAGAGAATTTACTGAACTCTTTCAAAGAGATCAAAACAAAAAGAACATTGTTTAAATAACCAGTTTCCATAGGGTATAAATGTAAACATGAAAGTCCTAGATTCTTGTCAGTCATCTTTTATTTCTCTTTTTAGAAAATTCAATAATTTCCTAGATACTAGTCCCTTGAAATCTGTCTTAATTATACTCTCACTAGTAAGTTTCCTACACAATGGTAATCACAGATGTCTATAATACTTGCCTAGTGAAAATGTCAAAGGAGACTCTGTGTGATCTCTATTAGTATCACATAATTAAAGGTCCTGATATATTCTGGGAGGGTCTCTGTGGGGATTTTAACTAGGGGCTCATTGGACATGCAGCTAGCTGAATAGATTGGCCCTTGCTAAAACTGAATACAACTCCATCACCATTGAAGGGATTAGTGGAACAATAATCAGCAATAAAATACTATGGGGATCTGAGAAGTTATTACATGGTAATAGTCATCCCAATAAAACTGTCCTGGCAATGACTAATGAATTGCCTCAACTTAATAGTGTCTCCATCATGCTGGGAAAGCCACAGAAATAGAGCCAAGCCACACATTAGAACCTATTTGAGGCCTTTGTGAACTGGTGTCTTCTTTGGTTATATTAGACAAATTCATCCAACAAATAGTTACTGCATGTCTGCCAAGTGCCAGGCACTGAGGGAGGTGAGGTCCTCCCTCTAGCTCTGTTCATGAAATGGTGAGGGGTCTTATTTCTTGCCTTGCTTCAATAAGTTCCCCCACCTCAGAGCCCATTTAAATCTTTCAAGGGTCACTGAGGTCAGGAAAGGGATAGTGCTTGGCTCCACAGTTCTCCCCTCAACTCCCCAGCTCTGCTGACCACCTGGACTTAAGAAACTTCAAAGAAAGCATCAGCTTGAGCCTCTTCCACTGCCACAACCTCCATCCACAAAGATCTTATCATTTAAATGTTAACTTTAAGAACCAAAGGAGGACATGCTTTCAACATCCAAATCAAGATGATAGGACAGAGAGCAGAAAGACCTTTTCAATCAGTAACTTATTAAAAAAAAATTCTAGGGGCTGGCCTGGTGGTGTAGTCACTAAGTTCACGCACTCTGCTTTGGCAGCCCAGGGTTCGTGGGTTCAGATCCTGGGTGTGGACCTATGCATCACTCATCAAGCCATGCTATAGTGACATCCCATATACTAAGTAGAGGAAGATTGGAACAGATATTAGCTCAGGGACAATCCTCCTCAAGCAAAAAGAGGAAGATTGGCAACAGGTGTTAGCTCAGGGCCACACATACACAAAAAAATTCTGTGAGCCTCAGCTATGTAGAAGTGATACCAAACCTCTTAATCTCAAGTTTGTGTGCCCATGCACAGTAAGCCAAACACTGAGACATCAGTGCTTGGAGATGGAGAAAGGTTTATTAGAATTGGCCAAGAAGAGAAGATGGGAGCATAAATTCGGTCAAATCTGCCTTAACAAGAGCAGAAAATGGGGGGTTTTATAGAGCTAAGGGGCGTGGCAGGAGGAGCTTCGGAGAAACAAAGGGGTCACTCCCAATAAGCCCCTGGGCAATCTGCAAGGGCTGCTGGGGGTCAGCCACTGGTGATCATAACCTCCCTGAAGGCCTTCTCTTTCTTCTGCAAAACAAACTCACAAACCCTCAAGACCCGAGTCACCTCTCCAGTTAAACAAGAAAACAGCAAATTGACAAGATTCATCTATGTCTGTGCTGGGAACAAGATCATAAAGCATTCACATTCTTATTGAAAATCTCAGTAACCCTCAGGTACTCAACTTCAGAGGTGCTGTGTTAGGTGCAAGATCAAAGAAATGGGTAAGCAGGGTTCTTGCCTGAGAGAACTTAAAAGTCTAAGGGAGGAGAAAGAAGTGCTATAAATATGACATTGCCTAAAAGATGCAAACAAGCGCTTCCGAAAGAGAGAAAATGACAACAGCGCTTTACGCAGCTGAAGGCAAAAGCTGGGATTCACAAAAGTGGGGCAGTCTGTACTGAAGAGATGCAGAGGATGACTGGGCCACGACATGCCAGCCCCCGATCTCCATTTGCATTTTCTGTGCTAAGTAGATAGAAAGTCAGAGGAACCTTCCCTGGGATCTTTCCCCCTCTCTGTTTGGCTTCATATTTTTCCACAATCCCTTCCAAACAAGAATTTTAAGCACCACAAGATCATGTTTCCTTTTTTTCCAATCTAGGGAGATCAGGACTGACCTGAAAACTTGGGCATTTTCAGTCACCTTTATGAAAGACAGAAAAGCCATTTTGAGAAGGCTGAGCTCTGGAGGCTGGAAGGATGGCTTCAGATTCCCACCAAAGAGTCAAAAATAAAAACTAGAATTTCTTATCTCTTAAGATCATTTCTGATATGCTGCCTCGTATTCTCTTCAGCCTCCCTCCACTAGGAAGGTTTTGGTTTCTTACTTGACTACAACATGATCATTTTAGTGAAACCCAAAGTTTGTGATGGTCACAGGCCCAGGAGACCAGTGTGGACAGACGTTGGACTCCTACAGCCATCCTCACAACTCCTGCCCAAACTCTGACGGGCTCCTCAGCACAAGACTTGCTGTTATCCCTGACTTTGGTTTCCTGGGGTGGAAGACAGGGAGCATGATGACCCATTATTTCCAACTGAACTGAAGGAGCCCAAGAGCAATGAGTAGAATGACGATACGACCACCTACTGATGGGACACTGAATAACTTCTCTCTGACCACAGGCTTGAGCACAGCAAAGGCATGTTTCCATGCTAGGACAGTGGAACAGGGCATAATTGCTCAAGCTGACAGTGTGCAGGTGGGGTCCGTGGCACCCAGTAGCCCTCAATGCTTTTCCACCTCCTGACCACATCTGTGAACTTTTTTAAAATACCAAAGCCCAAGCCCCACATCTGACCAACTGAATAAGAATTTTGAGGGATGGTGCTGAAGTGTTGATGTTTAAAAGCTTCGCACATTATTCTAATTGAACCACCTTGAGCTGTGATCCAACGGGAATATAGACACCAGCATGTGAGAGGTCCTCGGGCTTGAGATGCTCTGCCCTTCTTTATCATTAGTTTCTAACAGCCCCACACAAGTAATAGCATCCTTGAAATGAAATCCAGGAAGAGATAGTTTGTAGATGAAATCAAGAAGGCTTACACCTTTTTGAGAGCCCACAATACCTAGCCATGACAGTGGTAATGTAGCAGAGCAGGCATAACTTTGGAAGTCTAAGACTTACTGATCAAAAGAGAGAATGAAAGAGAACAGATCCCATTAAAAGGTACTCCCTCTTCTATCCTCTTTTAATTTTCTTTCCAGAGATTCTGATTTGATGGTGTTGGGGTGGGGCTTCAGGCATGTATACTTTTTCAAAATTCTCTTGGTGAGTTTAATGTATGCCAGGGCTGAGAACTACTTGTGAGAACTCCCTTCTCTCAAGCTTTCTTGCATATTATAATCACCTGGGGAGCTTTTAAAACTCCTGATGCCCCAGGGCACATTCCACACCAACTGAATCAGAATCTCTGGGGACGGGACCCAGGCATCAACACTTTTTAAGTTCCCAGGGTGTTTCCAATGTGTGAGTCCAAGTGGAAACCAGTGCTTAAAAGTCTGCTGCAGGGCCAGCCCCATGGCATAGTGGTTGGCTTCGTACATTCCACTTCAGCGGCCCCCGGTTCTCCAGTCCGGATCCTGGGCAGGGACCATTCATCAAGCCATGCTGTGGCATCATCCTACGTGCAAAATGGAGGAAGATTGGCACAGATGTTAGCTCAGGGCCAATCTTCCTCACAAAAAAAAAGTTTCCTGCAGAGGAAAGAACACTAAGAACTCTCCTTCCACTAAGAAGGAGAAATAACTAGGCTCTGCTTTGCCACTAATTTGTGTGTGCCCTTGGACATCTCACTTTTCCATTCTGGGCATCAGTTTCCCCACTTGTAAAATAGACCATTTAGACTTGTAAAATGGACCAAGATTTCTCCAGCCCTGATGCACAATACTCTACGCATGTAAAAAGGCTTTACTAAGAAAACTCCCTCAGTCGCATGTGTTGCCTCCCACAGCTCTGACTGTATCTACAGCTCTCTGCTGTTAAAAAGAGGCAGTAATCTGACTCAAGGATTAACAATTCTAGGCATTGTCTCCAAAGCAGGAGAGTATGAGGGAATACAATTCTTCCCTACCTCTTCCAACATATTGAGGATGTAATGGAACCATGATCCTGTGTACAATAACTGTCACCAATCAGTATGACCAAGAGTCATGGTCAGAATGTGGTCTGGGATGAACTGGCTGTCACACATGTAGACAGAGCTGTACATGATTAACACATAGTTTTAGTTCTTTCTCTGGAGCACAATGCATCAGGTATATACTGTTTGTTAATCTACACATAGATCGCTAGCCGTGAGTCACTGGGAACAGCATGCATCAGTGCCAGGGTCCTCTGGACTTGGAATGCTCTGCCCACATTGCTTATTTATTTCTAATACCAGTACACAGGCAACATCACTAAAACAAAAGCTGGGGAGAAGATCATTAGCAACCAAAGAGAGATCATTAAAAGAGAGATCAGACCTGATCCTTCTCAAAAGGGCATGGATTAGATGAAGCAACACCCAGGAGAGCATTTTGTAAAACATCATCTTTCTACCTTTTTTCCCTTGGACTCCTTTCTCTCACAACACATAAAAGTTCATTTTTAAAGACTTAAATTATTCCCTGCTGTGACATAATTCCTCCACAGATGGGTCCCATTTGATAGCCCAGCCACCAACTTGCTGTAATCTAACACACAAGAAGGAAGCAGGCCACATGGAGATGCTACCAATTAACACAGGATTTAAGAGAAGGCAACAATGCAGTTAATAAGGAAACAATCACCATTCTCATTTCCAATTCTGTATGAGTGTTAGATTTTATCACAAGAGAAAGTGAAATCATGCAACTAGACGGCCTCTAAATACAAGAGAGAAAATAGAAAGGACCGGGGTTGTTGTAAAAAGAGTGAGACAATTCTGTGAAGCAAAGGCAGCAACAGGATGATAGAACAATGTTGTCCAGCGAGAAATGAAAAGGTCTTTACCAATGTAATAAGGCAGAACATGCCTCTTCACCTCTTCTTTGTTCCAGTTCTTCCAAGACCAGGGAGAGCAAATGCATTCAGCTGTTGAACGAATTCAGCTGCAGGTCTATAAACCACAATCACAGGGAAGGAATCTTCTCCATATGACAAAGGAGACCTATTTTTACATATCATAGGTTACTGGAAAATGATGTGGAGGAAAATAATAATGAAAACAGCGACAGGGAGGAAGATTTCTCCAAAATTACAGATGAAGAAACTGAGATTTAGAGGTTAATCCCACACAAAGCCAGGACTTTTCACCCCAGACTCAGCTCTTCTGTCCATACCACAAAGATGCTATGGAAAATTTGTTGTATTTTCAAACAAATAAATACTTGCACTATTTATCTGAAAGTCAGACTGCTGTCAGCCTCAACATTGCCCAAACATAGAAGTAATAATAGCAGTAGTTAATCATGTGCCAAGTGCATTCTGTGCTCCAGTCTCTCCCTAAAATAACTATCATACATTGGCCCATTTAACTCCTGACAACTCTCTCACGAGATGCCATTATTTCCCCCATTTTACAGATGAGGAAAAAGAGGCACAGGGATGGTGAGTAGCTGCCTGAGATCACACAGTTAAGAACTGTCAAAGGCAGGATTCAAGACCAGGCCATTGGCTCTAGACCCCACATGCACAACCACTATTTGATTGTGTAAGAGAAGCAAAGACTCTGAGCATTGGTCTACCCCAAACTGTGATCAACATTTACACCATGATTGCTTAAGCCTCCCTTGGAGCCTTACTGACTCTTATTTAACATCTAATTCTTAGCAAGCTTACAAAGTACTCTTACATGCAAAGCCAGAAAAATTTGGCCCCGACCTATAGTTCTACCCTCATCTTCTGCCATTCTCACTATGCTCCAGTGTCACGAGCCTATATTAGTGCTCTCCTCTGGGCCTCTCCACCTGCCATGCCCTTTGCATAGAATGCTCTTCCCATCATCCTATGCCTGATGACCTCCTACTCACCCTTCAGACTTCAGTTTAAATGTTACTTTCTCAAGGAGGCTTACCACCATTCTACTTTTCCATAGTGCTTTGCTATCAAAGCACTTACCACAATTAGTAATTATACATTCATTTGGCTGATTATTGGCTTTGCAAGTGCAAAAATAGAGACAGTTCTGCTCACCCATGTACAGGCTGTGCTTGTTATGCTCCAGAATGCAATAGATGTAGAATAAATATTTATTGGATACATTAGTTGAATTAATAACTTTCTCATAATTTTCATAACTCTAAGAGGTGACGAGGTAAGGGTATATTAAACTCATTTCATTGATGTTGGCACTTAAGACCAGAGAGGCTTGCAGTGATTTCCATAATCACCCAATGTTACCTTCCATCACTCCATGAGAGGAGTTGATAATGGAGCTGTCCTCTATTTTCAACAGCAAATAAAGTGTGTGCTCACAGGGTCAGGCAAGGATGCTGTCCAAACCAGCTCTGTGCCCATTTGCCTTCCTCATTTTCCCAGCACTGCAAAACATTAATGTTCTATTGTCATTTGATAGCCATCAGAAGTCCACAGTGTTCTAGGCACTATATAGAACAAGTCCTTGCTTCCAAACATTACCTAACAACATAACAAGTCAAATTCAAGCAATTTTGAGTAGTCCTTAGACTTTAGTCGAAAAGCCTGGATGAGACTGATTCAGCCTTTAGAGTCAAAAGAAGTAGTAACCTAATGCATAGGAAGGATTGTCTATGTGGCCTTCATCAGGTCATTGACCTCTCAGGCCCTTGGATTCCTCATGTGAAAAGATGAGAAACCTGGACTTGTTGATCTCTAAGATTTCCTCTTCTTTGCATGGTCTTCCAAACATACTTGTAGATTTGACTGTTCACAATCTGGCAGAAAAATTTTTTGAGATACTGATTACGATTTTCTTGTATTTTCTTCCTTCTCATTCAGGAAGGTAAAAGTCAATGCATCCATCCTTTAGAGGAAGTGTGGGGCAGGCTACAAATCAAAAGTTGCCTATGTGCAACTCCTTTCCTAGCTTTTATTTCTAAAAGAACCAAGACCATATAGGAGAAAAGAATTTGAGAAGTAAAAGTTGAGAAGAAAGAGGTCTACAGATATAGAGAACAGATGACTTGTAGACTGCTCCCTGGCGATGCCCAGGAGGCAACAGAACCTCACAGGACATGATAAAGGCTTATCTTCTAGGCTTAAAAAAAGGGCAGTTTTTCCTGGACTTCTGAGTTAGTTAACTGCAACTCCTACTACTTGCATATGATGACCTGTATTAAAAACAATAAAATCTGGTTACAATGGGTAGGCTTGCAGAGGAGGAAACATCACAGACAAGACGACCCACATCCTCAGAACTGGAAGAGAACAGCAGCAAAGGAAGCTGCCCCTGATTTTGTGGGGAGCGTATGAAAGGCTTTGACCAAATAAGAACTTCCGGCTTTTTCTTCAAATAGAGCATACAGTTCAGTCATTCTTTTGTGTAGTCTCAGAGCCTAGTACTTAACAGATACATTTTAAATGATTAATTCATTCTAATTTTTAGTTACTGGTATAATTGTTCATTTAAGTCATATTACTATATTAAGAACTGTCTCAGGAATAAATTTTCCTTGTTCACATAACCATAGATACTTAGGCAGACTGTTTTTTGGCATTCTATATTTCTCATTGTCAGCTGAAAAAACACACCTCATAATTAACAAGAAGCACCAACTAACATCCTCAGTAAAGATAAATAACTAGCAAACGCATGAGTAAAGTTTCTTTTTATGCTTCTATTGTAAAGAATAATGATTTGAGAGGTGACTACTTTATATACATTAAGACTGGTAAACATTTCCATTCTATGCTCTAAAATTAACCCCCAAAACACAAACATGAATAAGAAACAGAACCACAATCTCCACTTTTATAAAATCAGAAGGCATATATAACCCAGAATCACAATATATTAAGATAGAAGAATGATGGAGGAATGGGAACAACCATTCAGCCAAGAAACAAACCAACATAACACACAAAAAAATCTCAAGAATTAGAGACCCCTGGTAAAGCAGAAGACACAGTAAGGCAGCAGGCTAAAAAGGAAGATTATTTGGAAGTCTGTATGAGAAGCAATTAGACCCCAGATCCCTACCCCATACTAACAGATGAATACCCCTTCCAATCCCTGTAGGAGATGGGAAGTACATGCCGGGAGAAAATGAATAAGAGAGACTACAGGAGTGAGGACACCAGATACAAAAGAGGTGCTGAACCAAAACCAGGAACCAATTTGAAAGTCTATATGCTGAACAGAAAAACCTGCCCCACGCCCTCTTTTCCTGATCAGTTCTAGAATTCTAGCAGTCCAGTCTTTACTCCCCAAACAGCAGAGTGGAGAATATTTTCCTAGTAAAATTGAACCATCCCAGAATAAAGACCAAGAGACTGACATGTGAGGATTTCCAACTAAAAATCTGGATAATCATCTTATTGTCCCAGGAGGCCCATCAGTCATTACCACCAACGCATAGTGGCTTTCAATCAGCTTTTAGACATCACTAGTAAATGTGAATGGACAGCCATGGATCATTTGAGGCAAATGAACAGTGCCTCACACATGAAAGGCAGAGGGAAAACAAATAGATAAAAAAGGGGATTTGACGAAAACAAGCAATGCAGAGAATAGAAAGTAAAAAAAAATAACCTTTAAATGGGGCTGGCCTGTGGCATAGTGCTTGAGTTCGCATGCTCCACTTCGGTGGCCTGGGGATCATGGGTTCGGATCCTGGGCACAGTCCTACATACCACTCTTCAAGCCATGCTGTGGCAGCGACCCACATATAAAGTAGAGGAAGATCAGCACAGGCATTAGCTCAGGGACAATCTTCCTCACAAAAAATAAAAAATAAATAAATAAAAATAGCTATGTTATCATCAGAGGGAAAATAAAAGGTATTGAACTCATTAAAAAAACAAGCTGCTATTTTTATAAATGATCAATCATAAAATGGAAATAATTTTTATTAATTAAAACTATGAAAACCAAAATAGAAATTTCAATGAAATGGTAGGGAGATAGCCAAGAAACTCTTCTATAAAGTAAAAACAAACAGAGATGGGGAAAAAAAAAACAAAAATAAGAAAATTAGAACATCAGTGCAGGAAAGTCATCATATGCAGATAGTGGAAGTTGCAAAAAAAAGAGCAATGCAAGAAAATCTCCCAGTGAAATTTCCTTTTCTAAAGAAACTACAGAAGGATATGGTCCAGGAAACAGGGGAATTACCGAGAAAAAAGGAAAGCAAGTGACTTAGAGAAATGGGGAATCCAACATGGAATAAAACAAGAGAGATTCCAGGAAGATGGCAAAAGAAAACACAAAGATGAAAGCTGTGAATTAGACCAAGCAAGCAGCCAATCCAGAAGGACAGGATAGGGCAGAAGGACAGGATAGGGCAGAAGGACAGGGAACTTGAGGGAAGATGTCTGTCTGCAGGATAATATAACACCAAAATTTTATCTGATGCATTTGTGTGGAAACTGAATTAAGAGGCATTTTACAATAGTATTAGAGGGTGAGGGAAACTAACCCATGGGTTCAAATATTTATAAGCAAATGAAAAATAAGAGACAGAGAGAACCATTATCCCCAGGAAAAACAAAAGGTTGTAGTAGACAGAAAATGTAATCACTTGGTTCACTTGAATGTAGACTTAACTGAACTATATTAAACAATGGGTAGATAAAAAGAAGAAGTTGATAGAGCCAGCCCTGATGGCCTAGTGGTTAAAGTTCAGTGCACTCGGCTTCGGCAGCCTAGGTTCAGTTCCCAGTCGCAGAACCACACCACTCATTTGTCAGTAGCCATACTGTGGCTGCAGCTCACACGGAAGAACTAGAAGGACTGACAACTAAAATATGCAACTATGTACTGGGGCTTTGAGGAGGAAAAAAAAGAGAGGAAGATTGGCAACAAATGTTAGCTCAGAGTGAAGCTTTTACAGAAAAAAAAAAAAAAGAATGAAGGAACTTCTGCATAACGGATTTAAAAAAAAGAAGTTGTTGCTGAAGAGCTAAAACTCTCATCTTTCATAATACAAAATCAATAAATGTCTGAGATTGAAGACTAACGAGACAAATGTAAACTATATTACTTGGACACGTGGAGATAAAGAGAGAAGACATAGCTTAAAAAATTAAAGATGGATGCCCCTGGGAAGTAGATCAGCAATGGTCAATGAGGATAAGTGAGCGTGAAAATAAAATAAAAATCTAAAAATAAAAATAATAAAGTAAAATAGGAAGCTTTTTCTGTATTTTATAAGCTTTTTAGCATTATTTGATATTTTAACTATATGCATGCATTCTCTTCATAAAAATACAAATTAAAAATTAAAGACAGCTAAATCCAGGACTTCAGCTTAGGTACTTCATAAGAAATACAACAATATGAATAAAATCCAGACTCAGATTATTCAGAAAACTTAAACACACTTTCCTTTAATTATGAGGACTACTGACTTTCTTTTACTTGAAAGAAAATCAATGATTCCTCTTGAATGAAGGAAATCATGAAATTGCAGCTTCTTCACTGCTTGAGTAAACATCAGCCAGCCTGATGATCCGTGAAACACTTTGTTAATGTTTTTTATTCTTTTAAAAAGAGAACTATCATTTAGAGAGCTTCTGCACATTCTGGAAGACCTTCAGAGCTATCTTATGTTTGGAAAAATTACCAGGATATATCCTTAATTATATCACTGTAAGGTAATGATCCAATCATTGCTTTTGGAGAAAAATGGAAGGCCACTTTATATCTGAATGCAAAGAGTACTGACCGAGATGTTAACTGTTGAGTTTAACCATGTAAACGAACAGTTTGTTTCACTAGACTATGCCCTTGATGAAGGAAAAGAAATAGATGTCCCAGAGGACAGATTATCATTATTACACACAAAGTTCTCCATGCTCCTAGTCCCCCACATGAGACATACCTATAATCATACTGGATTATTGAAGGCTGGATGACCCACACTTTGAAAACTGTGCTGCAGACTATTGTGATGTTCAGACTGGACCAGAAAGTCTACACTGGACCATGAGTTGAGGCAGTTAAGGAGGATAGCTGTGTTTGCATTTGGAGCAAACTGGAAGAAAAGGGATGATCCTGGACACAGAAATTTGATGCTAAACAGTTCTTGATGCAGCATCCTGAGGAATGACTGCAGGACCAGAGCTATGGCAGATAGGGCCCAGCCACCATGATGATTCCTGCCAAGGGCAGAGTCTTGCTCAGTACCCTGGATTCAGTATCCTGATCATGGAGGTTACACTGTGTCCCAGCAGAAGCAGAAACAGCAGCAAAGAAGTTGGACTTTGAGTAGCCTCAACAAACATTTTATTGATGGTGTCCTTAACTGACCCCTCTGGAGTTAGTAAGTAAACCTAGGGGTCCCAGGAAACGTCAGAGAAAAGAACCTCTGAAGAAAAATGAACTTTTCATATGTTGGGATGGGGACACGAAGCCATATTCATTTGAATATTAAATATGTTGTGGCCTTATTATATCCTAAGCTGATAAGATGGATGTATATAGCAGTTTGTTTTGTACTGAGGTTGTTATAGGCTGGGGGGGTGGTTACTTTTTTAAGAATACCTTTAATCCAGCCACTCAGAATCAAGCACTGTTAGTATTTTGGGGTATATACTTTCAGAAATTTTTCCTGTGTAAATGTACAAATGCAGCTATGAGGCAGAGTTAGTCCTCCCAAAATTAGATAATACTATACAAACTGTTTTATAATCTACTTTTTTCACTTAAAAAAATAATGTGAATAACTTTCCACATCAAATGTAGATCTACATCATTTATAATAATTGAATTATATTCCATTTGAATGAATGATCATAACTTTTTAATCAGTTCCATATTAATTAATAATTTGAACATCTTCCATATTAAGATAAATAGCATTGTAGAGAACATTCATTATGTCCATTTCTTGTACCACCACTCTCATTATCTCTTCCAGAACTGTTGCAATGGCTTTATAAATAGTATCATTTTGTCTGGTCTTGCCTCTTTCAGAATGATTCTCTACTAAATAACAGCCTCTCTAAACCAGTTCCACTATGAAATAATGTCCAAGTTACAAACAAGACATAGAATTCTTCATCACCTAGACTCTGTTGGCATTACTTATCATTTGATTTGGAGTGCAGTATTCTCTTTACAACCCGCTACGAAGATCAAGCTCTGTTTGGAGGAGGCTACCCTCTCCATCTTTTGAGCAACTATAGTCTTAGGTTATGGAAGGCATCCATCAGCTACATATAAACCCACAACACGGTTCACTAGGGTTACCTCTAGGATGTGCAGGCCCCTGGACAATATTTGATTTTAAAATGTATTGCAAAATTCACGGGTCCATGTGAGGTATGGTGACTATTAATCACTAATAATGTGTAGAGAAGGGTACTTAGAATTAAATTATTGTCCAATCAGTGCATATAAAGATTTTTCAGAGTGTCCAGGCACCATTTCTTCCTGTTCAGGTCCATCATTTCTTCTTTTCTTTTTTAAATTGTCAAATATGTCGTGACTTGAAAATGTTCTATCTCCCATCGTGAGAAAAAGTAGCTGCACTCTTGTTCACAGTGCCCTAGCTCTTCAGAACCTCTTTGTATTGAAACAACATAGATCTTCTTGACTTTGCAGTTCCCTAAAACCATTTATTTAGTGCCAGTTAGTTTATACTCATAACACTGCATCATCCATTGAACTGCCTGGGAAACTGGCTTCTAATGATTCTCTCAAAGGTTGTTACTGTGCTTCATTGGTGAAGACCATAAACACAAGACTTACCCAGAGTAATAAGGGAAAATCTGGACAGTCATTGTTTCCTGGCCATGTTAAATTTACCATTCAAAATTATATAGCATAAACATAGAACAACACGTCTTCCAACCATGTCTTCCCTATAATCACTGCATTTTTAGAATGTGAACTCTTTCCATGTTAACCACACCTGCCTTTCACACAGTGCCACCTATAAGGAGAATAGGCAGCAACCCATGGGTGCTACAGGAGGAGCAGACCCATTCAGGCAAAGGACGTTCATCCCTTGTCTAACGTGGCTATGACCAACCTAAGAGAACACAATGTCACTATATTGAAGGGTGGCATGAGATGAAATGGATTGGAAGGATCCACTGGTGTCAGAGAACAAAGGACTTGAAAACCCATGGAGGAAAATAGGAAATAGGAAGACTGTCTGACAAATGTTAGGAAGCTTGCAGAAAGGTGGAGTGACCACCCTGGGTGCTAACGGAGGAGGCACCCAGGGTAAAGAACACATGGCCCCACCCCTGCCATGATCATGAACTGAAGACTAGAGGTGGTACTGTGGTCAAGACACATGGGTGAGCAGGAGAAGATACACAAGGCCACACACATGGCTCAAGCCTAAGGCGGACCATCAGAAGCCCAGACTGCAGAACTGATCCTGAGTCTGATGTGATGGGAGTCACCCAAAGTCAGCACATCAGCATCATTCTGGTAGCCTAGTCTCATGTAATCTCATAAAAAAATGCACTGCCATCGAAGAAATCCACTGCCCTCCTGGAACCAGCCCAGCCCCCGGGCCCCAGGACAACTCCACAGGCATGAGTTCACTGGGGCATCTGGTCATCCCATGTGTACTGTGGCCCTGGCTAATCCCATGTCCAAGGTCTTACAAATTTTTGATGAAGGCACTCTAAATCCTGAGACATAGCCAGACATGCTACTTGCCCTGGTCTAAGGTGAGTACTGTTGTTCACAGTCTATTACATGTCTCATTCATTTCAGTCTTTAGCTGAGCACCCTTTATTTGTTGTTAATTAAAAAGATACGTTTCTGTTCTCAGTTTGGAAAAATTTTCTTGTTGTTTTCTATAAGCTTGCTTTTCACTTGTTTGCCTAGTGAGTCATCAGATGAATCAAGCACAGTTAGTTACCTAACTAGGAAAGCTGATATAAATATTTGTCCAAAATTTAAAATAAAAAATTCTGTTCCTCAAAAATTTAACATAGAATTACCTTATAACCCAGCAATTCCACTCCAAGTTATATACCCAAAAGAACTGTAAACAGCTACTCAAACAAGTATATGTACATGCATGTTCATAATAGCATTATACATATTAACAATAGCCAAAAGGTGGAAACAATCCAAATGTGCACCAATGCATGAATGGATAAAAACTGTGGTATATCTATACAACGGAATACTATTTAGCCATAAAAGGGAATGAAGTGCTGATCCATGCTACAATGTGAATGAACCTCAAAACCATCATGCTAAGTGAAAGAAGCCAGACAAAAAAGGGAAAATATTATGATTCCTTTTATATGAAATACCCAGAATAGGTAAATCCATAGAGACAGAACACAGATTGGTGGTTTCCAGGGGGCAGGGAGGAAAAAGAAATGGAATGTAACTGCTTAAAAGTTCAGGGGTTTCCTTTTGGGGTGATGAAAATATTTTGGAACTAGATAGAGGTGGTGGTTACACAACATTGTGAATGTTAGATGCCACTGAATTATTCAATTTAAAATGGTTAATTTTATGTTATATGAATTTCACCTCAATTAAATAAAAAATTCTCAGCCTTAAAGATATTTATTCACAAAATAGTTGACATTAAGTAGTTATACTCAAACACAAAATTGAGTCAACCATGATGATTGGTGATCATGTTTATGATTATTATTTCTCATAGAACAAAATATCACTGAGACTAGAACCCAAAATATATCCAATCGGGGTGGTTTTCAGAAAAAGACAAGAAGGTTGAGGGGGAAAGTTGCTGAAAAGAAACAAACCTATAAGGAAAAAAAGACCAGAAAAGAAAAAAATTGTATTTGTTTCTTAAGAAAGTGATCTTTTTATCAAGAACTTTTATATATCAAGGAAAAGAAACACACTCTAGCAGTTGGCCTTGGAAACTACAGAACAATCAGAAATTCATTTTATAACCAGAACCTTAAAAATATTATTTTAGCGTGGTGGTCCTCAATAAAGATAACTGCTATCTGTTCAACCAACAAATATATTACAACGAAAGATATAAAAGCAACATAACCTACAAATTTGCTGTGTTCTTTTGTATGTTGTTCAAAAGTAGAATTTCGTTGGAAAGATGAAGCAGGCAAAATGATTAATTCATATATGAGTTTAATCTTATTACAGCCATTACCTTCTAAGTGGAGATATAATATGCAAACAATGCTGTATTTCTTTTTAGACTGCTCTTACCAATTCCAGATATTAAAATAATTATTTTAAGCTGTTAGAACCCACAGGCAAAATGAAACACCATAGGAACTACAAAGCTTTGTAAAACAAAACATATAAATAGTCCAACTAGGCTTATCACACCCCTGCCAGACAAAGAGGCTGATCATCAGTCAAGAAATAAGCACATTAATCCTGAAGGAAGGAACATTTGCATTTCTATAATGCAAAATTACTCCTGCACTAAAAGATCATGTGTTTGAAGAAACAATGTATTTCTCCCAAAAACAATTTTTAGATATACTTCAATCCTGGAATTCTTTTGCACAAAAATGAAACAAAAATCATCTACTTTCACAGTATAATAAATTTTTAGAAGTAATTGTTCTTCAACAGAGATAAAAAGCTCCACTATTAATGTGCATGATTTTCTAGATAATATTAAAAGCAATGCAATTACAGTTAAGGTAATTGATATGGTTCTTACCTGATAATGATCAGGGGTCAAGAGTTTAAAACATAAAGCAGAACACAATTTGCACTTTTTTAAAGTCAAATAAGTGATTTGAAGGTTGGCTTTGCTATTGCAGACCCTGGCCTCTCTCTGCCTTAACTGAGGTAGGAATGGGGAGAGAGTGTTGCTAAGAAATTCCGTGTGCCCTCTTCTGTCATTAACGCTCTTATCTCCTCCAAACCAGAACTGTTCTTTCCTTAGGAAAAGAGTGTAATTTTCAGTTATCTAGGCAAGTGAGAATCATGCATAACAAGGATAAATTAATTTCACAGTTAATCCCAAACCCCAGTTTCAGCCCCATTTTATTAGTGTCTGAGGCTTACTGAATAGATTGACTAAACAGAATCCATAGGTTAAGATAAAATAAATAAATAATCTTTTAATTCATTCAGAGTGATAGCACCTAGTAAAATTGTGGAAACCACTCAACATGCCATGGTGCAGTTTTGAGCCTGCCATTTTGTCCCTGCTGCTAATGGACCCCCTGACTTGGAACCTGGTGCTATGCTTCCTGGCAGGGGAAGCTGAATGCAGGACAATTTAATTAGAGCTTTTGGCTTTTCATTGGCTTGGGTATTTATAAACCAAACTCAGCGGAGTCAGAGAATTTACCCGGGTGTAACAAATGAAGAGAAAGATCATTCCCTTTGATGTGACAGGTAACAGGAAATTCTAAGGAAAAAAAGCTCAAAAGGAAGTCAATTTTTCAATAATCTGGAGATCACAGTTTAATGTGCTTCTGACAGTACATAAGATTGCTCCTGAGCCTTTAATGACATGATGTGATTCTTTCTACGAACCAGAAACAAAAATCTACGTCATTGCCATATTAAAACACTGGCATAGTTAAAAATCAGTGAGAATACAGGAAAGTGTTAACAGCATTGTTAATCAAGCTTATCTTGGGGTGCTGAGATTACAGTATTTTCTGTTCTTATCTGTATGTATTTTTAATTTTTCCCCAAATAAACATATATTGCTTTTTTTAAATCGAGGTAACATTGGTTTATAACATTGCATAAATTTCAGGTGTAGATTAGCATATTTCGGTTTCTGTGTAGACTACATCATGTTCACCACCCAAAGACTGATTACCATCCATCACCACACACATGTGCCCTTTCACCCCTTTTGCCCTCCTTCCTCCCCCCTTCCCCTCTGGTTACCGCCAATCTAATCTCTGTATCTATGTGTTGTTTGTTGTTGTTATTGTTTTTCTCTTCTACTTATGAATGAGACCATATATTGCTTTTGTAACAAAAGAAAAATTAATGATAATTTGTTTCTTAATTTTAAAAATTAGTAGCATATACTCTCACTGAGCTGGAATTTCTAACTGTCTTTCAAACTGTCTTCTTCAGGAGAGAAGCAGGATGCAGATATCTAAGCTCCTTGTCCAAACTTGAGTTTTATTTTGTTTAATAAAGTTTCACGTAAGATTTATAAAAACTGGCTCCACTGATTTTAAAAAAATTGGTTGGAAGCCATTTATCTATTTCAGATAATTTCTCAGAATTTACTATATAGCAAGTTCCGTGTTGAGAAAACCGAGTCACATCAAGGCTGTGATTTTTCTCTTGTTCCACTCCCCTCCTCCACACACCGATGCATGCACTTTCCTTTAATTACTACGCTTTTTTCTCCCACAAGTAAACCTCAGCCCTATCCTGGTTTTTCCAGTTCTTACTCACCTTGATTCAGCATCACAAAAGCCAAGAAACTGAGCAGGCGAAAACAGAACTTTCCCTAGAGGATGGGAAAGGAGGGCGCACTATGTATATTTATACATTAATTACCTACTTGTCTTCATGGTGTCTGGAGACAGAAGAAAAAAGTTGAAGTTAACTGAAAGGTTTTTGGGTGACTAAAAGATGGGTGGGGCAGGCCAGTCCTGGTAGCCTAGTGGTTAAGTTCAGCGCACTCCAACTTTGGAAGCCTGGGTTCCATTCCCAAGGGCAAACCTGCACCACTCTGTTAATGGCCGTTGCTGTGCTAGCAGCCCACATACTAAAAAATAGAGGAAGATTGGCACAGACATTAGCTCAGGGCAAATCTTCCTCAGGAAAATTTTAAAAAGATGGATTTGGAAAAAAAAATTATAAGAAGCATGACTTTGGGATATAAAATGGATTCCTTTTGATGTTTTTTGAGAATCTCTAAGATTTGATTGTAATCAATTACAATTTTTTGTCAGATTATTTCTTTGAATTTATACTTAATAAAGACTGAATTTCATATCCTCCTGATATATACAGGTTCCAACCATATAGGTGGCGGGAGCAAGGCACAGAGCACACTAATTACATAAGGACTCGAAAAACGAAAGAAAATTTAGGCGGATCTGAACATACAGCTATCTTGATCCTCAACATGAATCTTAATGGCAACAACAACTGATGAGGTTTCCGTCTAAGGTGACTTGGTATACCTCTCAATCTATGACAGTAGCACCCACGTATACTGGACTTTTCTGTTCTAAAATCGGAGGTGTGCTGCTCATATTTGGGACAACTTCCAACATTCCTTTTAGGACATTGACTCTCTTTCTCATACAGACACACATACACACACACACATGAACGTTTCCTCCCGTGTGGACTAGGAAATGTTTATCTCTTTGTCTAGCTACTTTCAAGGGAACTGTTGAGCTAATCATTCATGAGACAAAACATTCATGGAGAGTCTGTATCTGACATTATCAGCAGGTTTAGCTGAAAGGGGAAAGGTCTATGTTTGGCCTCATCACAAGTAAACAAGAGAGTCATCTGTGAGTCTTACTGCAGTCATGAGAAAGAGTGAAGAGTGGAAGCAAGTCTTATCTAAGTCCTATGGAGAAGTGTGATTCTTTGTTGCAAGCTGTTTCCCAGAAGACAAAGGGTGAGGGACTATCTTAACTGCCAGTGTTTGCAGGCTCACTGGAAGTTCAGTGTTGTCAGGCTCAATGAACTTCTAAGGGGAAAAAATATTGAGGACCTGACTCTCAAATGAAAAACACTTCATGATATCATTGCTTACTGAGGCTGGTGTGCCCAGTTATCTCTGTAAGTAGAACTCATCTGAGTAATAATTGAGCATTTTACCACTTAAAGAAGTTGAAAAAAAATTCGATGAATTCCCTTCCTCTGCTCAAGGACAGAATGAATTTGATGAACTCTGAGGATATCTAACAGGCAAAAGGGCATGTTGGTGACCCAACCGCATTATAGATCTTTTGTAGTCAAAAAAAACTTTTTAAAGAGGCAGCATGGCACAGAGGAAAGAGCACAGATAGACTTGGGGTTCAAATCCAAGGTCCATTACTTATTAGCAGTGAGCCTTTGGGTGAATCAACCTCTCTATGTCTGATCTGGAAAAGAAGAATAGTGAGACTTACCTTGCAAGACTCCCATGATTAGAGATCATGAATGTGTAGCCTGCCTGGAATGTGGTAGGTAGTAAGTGATGGAACCTGAGTCGCTGGCTGAGGCTGAGGGGTCCCACACTAAATCGGTAAGTGCCTTCACCCAGCGCAGGGAGGGTTGTGTCTATGTGAGTGTTTCATAACTACTTGTTTATGCACATTGTCAAACTCTCTTCAGTGAGAGAAATTAATGATGTAAATCTTGGGAACTATCAATGGTCATATCTCCTGCCATATGGAGAAAGTCTGTGCTAAGAAAGAAGAATGAAGCTGACACCCAGAGAGAAGTTGAATGGAGGAACTAAGAGAAACGTGACATTGTTCAAGTCCCTGGTTCCACTTATCCCTCTGTCCAGATCCATCCTTCCTACCGCTTGGCTATGCGGAAGGTTGGATTTCTATCACTTACATGCAAATGAACACAGGCAGCAATTGTTATTCTTCTAACAATAGGCAAGATGTCATGAGTAAAAAAGGGCCGAGATAAACATTCTCTTCCCAATTTCATCTACTTAATAATTTATTCTATCACTAATTCTCTGCTTTAGATTGTCTAACAAAAATCCAAGAATATTAAATATAGTCGATAAATATTTTTTCAAAAGATGTTTTCTTCCCCATATTTGGCTTTACCTTGTGGGAATTCTTCTTCAAAGAATAAATTTCATCTTGACTCTAGTTCTCATCTTCCCAGTGGAGCTTTTAACATAAGTTAATGGTTTTGATGTACGTCCAACTCAAGCTGCATAATATACTATTATGTAGGCTGTTCCATCTGGGAAACACTTAGAGATAAAGAAAATAATCTGATTATTTGCTTCATACAAATTTCTGCTCTGAAAATTCATTTTTTAATGTAGAAAATAAGGTCATATTTAATGTTTCTTATCTGGCTCAGCCTTTTTAGATGTCCAAGGGACTCCAAATGAATACCGACATGTGGCAAAACACTACAGTATATTTAACAGAGAAATTTCAGACTATGCAAACAAGAGTACCTTTATTTTGCCATCCTGCATCCAGAGCTATTCTTAAGGGTTATTTTCAGAGAATTAAGAACAAAAAGAACCAGAGATAAAAATGAGGTACCTTAGTACTTAGTAGAAAATACTAAATTCATTCTGATTTTATATACTCTGGGCAGCACTAAACAGGTAAGGACCAGACACAACTTCAAAAGTAACGTGTTTTGTGGACAGAATGTACTGTGAGCTAAACCACTGTAAAAAGTTGTAGCCTCCATACAGGATCCCAAAAAGAACAACAAAAACACAGACATAGATTTATACCATTGTATACCTTTGTCAGGCATGATAAGATGCTCCTGAAACGAGAATCCTGCTATCAACAGTGGCACTTGGTTTTAGGAGTTTAAGGTTGTATGGGTTTGTACTTTTGGTTACCTTTAGAAAATATTTAAGCAAAATGTTTTACACCTTTCAGAAAACTTACCAAAATGTCCATCTGTTTCATGATTAAAATGTGTAAAACCAACAAAAGTTTGTCTTTGTTGTCAAAAACTAGTTACTGCTTTGCTGCAGAGCCAAAAGAAATCAAGCATATGCATACATACATCCTCTCAAAGCCCTGTCCTATCCCCTCCACCCGCCCAGAGGCCATTTGCAGACAGTTCTCATTCACCACTGGCTCCCTGCATTGTCCTCTTGAGGGCATACACTGACCACACAGGGAGGAAAGGCACAGACTGGAAGTACCAGGAAGTGAATGCTCCAGGAGCAACCCTTCACTAATGAGGGTGGGAGTTGGTGGATAACCTCAAATTCCTCATTGCTCAGGGTGACTCAGGGAGGCTTGCTCCATGCCTTCTCAAGGGTAGGACTGATCTTTTCTCCCTTCCCTGTCTCATTTCCCTACTCTCTCACAGCGCCTCCTGGGGTCACTTCCCAAAGAAGCTACTTGCACCCAAGTCCTTGTCTCAGCATGGGCTTTTGGGGGAACATAAAAAAATAACATCTCCAAGCAGGCTGTTTTTACTCCGTATTGCTCCCTTCCCTTCTTGCTACCTCCTTCCTACTTTCAAACCCCAATTTGCACAAAGAGAGTGTGTCTCTACAATTCATTTTAAAAAAATAGTTGATCTCTATTCCACTGAGAAGAGAGAACCAGGAATAGTAGACCGTGCCCTTTGATACCCAAGGACTTCACTTTTAGCAATGCACCCAAACACTCACACAGACCTGGAGGTCGCATTATAAAACAAGTAGATTCTTTTCATAAGTGTATAAAGACTACCCAATTGTATCTGTAAAGCTAAATTAATGATAAAGGTATTCCTAAACAGACATGCTCAATCAATACTTATACATGGGAGAACAGATAAAAGAATGAATGAATGACTAACTTCCAACTGTAGAACTGAGCACGGGGGCCACAAAAGCAAGATAAAAATTGGAAAGGCCACTGAACTGAATGTAAGGGTCCAAGTAGAAGAACCTAGCCCAGCTCCATCCCTGACAAAGTAACATATACAACATTTCCTCTGTGCTTAGCTTGAATCAAGAGTGTCGGACATGCCAGCATTAGGAGCATTAGCCCACAAGTCAGGACAGCTGGACCAGAAATCAAGCACACCAGTAACTGACATTTGACATTTGGCAAATCACAATCTCTACTGCAATAAGTGCTAGGGTGAGACTTGTGCCTTAGAGATTATTGTTAGAATGAAATGGAAACTTGGCCTTTTTCGGTGAGGAAGATTGGCCCTGAGCTAACATCTGCTGCCAATTCTCCTCTTTTTTCTTTTCTATTTTTTTTTTTTTGCTTGAGGAAGATTGTCCCTGAGCTAACATCCCTGTCAATCTTCCTCTATTTTGTACGTGAGATGCCTCCACAGCATGGCCTAATGAGCAGTGTGTAGGTCCATGCCAGCGATCCGAACTGGTGAACCCCAGGCTGCGGAAGCAGAGCATGGGAATTTAACCACTATGCCACTGGGGTGGTCCTGGAACTTTTGTGTTTTTTAATGGTAGAAACTTTTATTCAAAATTAACTTTTAGGTAGGAACCCAATTTATATATCTTCATGTATTCAGTCAACAAATATTTATTGTGCACCAGGCATGGTTCAAAGTATTAGGGATACAGCAGTGAACACAACAGACATAAAACCTCACACCTCATGGAGGTTACAATTTGTAAAGAAGGTGCTCTGGTTGAAGGGTGTATATGAGCTGGGAGAGGCAAGAGGGACCAGTTCCTGGAGCTCTCCAATATGCATAAGAATCACCAGGAACACTTGTGTAACTGTGGGTTCCCCTCTCTCCCTCCATTCCTCTATCATCTGATTCTGTAGGTCTCAAGAAAGGAAATCAGGACTTTCAGCAAGTGCTCCAAAACATTTGATGCAGGTGATACAGACCACATTGTGAGAAACACTGCCCTAGAGTTTCCTAAGGCACAGTTTACAAACTACTTGTCTGGATGATTTCTCTAGAAGCCAGCCTTTCTGTCCTAATTATCAGATGATCATCAATAAACACATCTGATGGATGCTCCCCTTGACCTAGAACCTGGGAAATTTGTAAGGTTTAATTAGGGGTATGCTTTGTGTCAAAGTCACAGTTAAATAAAAACAAAGTACTAAACCTCATATGTTGCATCCTAAAAGTATTCATAACAGTAAACTAGACAAATGACTCCTTCTTAGTTTGCTCCTCAACTGACTTCCCAGAGCACTTGGCACGTAACTCTGCACATTCTCTTACCCTAAGTATCATTATGTATTTCCGCCAGTGTTTCCTACTCTTAAGTAGTGTTCATCAAAGATAAGAACTGTGATTATGTTAGTCTCTGTGCCATGGTGCCACCACAGTACTTGTCATATGGCAGACAATAAATGCTTGTGAGAGCCTTGAATAAATAAGACAACGACTGAACGAACAAATGAATTAACGAGTAAACAAACCAGCCTCTATTGCATTAGTTTTCTCATCTGGCAAATGATCTCTTTCCACATAAAGTCCAACTTCCCTTCCAAATCTCTAATTCTAATATTGAAAGAAGGAAAAGCAGGAATAAAGAGAAAACCAGCCAAATATTAACTACTGCTTCCAAAAATTTGCCCCCAAAATTACAGAATGCTCTTTATCAATGGTTATAAGTCCTGGATTTGACTACATTTCAAATCAAATCTGCAAAAATATATCTATCAAAAAGAAAGCTTGATATCAGTTTATAAGAGTTTGCTGGTCCTCCAACACCAGAGTTATATAAAGTTTCCACGGTACATCCTCTTTCCACTGCAAAAACTTTTAACCTTTAAAGTAATTCCAAGAATTTGATGATGACGATGACAATGATGAGATAGCGAAAGGCTCCAACTGTTTACTTAGGTATCACTGCCCTCTGCTGGATAAATTAGAAACTCCCACATGAATGTGTGTAATTTTCCAGACTCTCTGCATAGGAAGTCACTTTTATTCTTATCTACTCAAACCCAGGGCTGAGACTAAGGATCGGTATTTGATTTTTCCTCTTGCCTAAGACTCCACTAAGGCACAGCCTTGTCACTAATCCTTTCTTTATTCAAAATTGTGGTATTTTGTTCGCCATGGATTATTATGCATTAATTTCGATTTTTTAAATATCGCATTGAAATGTTATCTTGGTTATTGAGTCTTTTTGTGTCCCCTTAAATTTTGCACCTGAGATGAGTGCCTCACTCACCTCATCTCATTCCCAGCCTGATCGAAGCACCTCCTAAAGTACTTTCTCCAGGTGGTTGGACAGTGTGCTTGAACACTTCAGGGACACCTCCTTTCACTAGGTCAAGGCTCCTTAAACCAGCCTCACACAGTGCCATGTACCTCTCCTTGCATAACCGATAAACATACATCTAGATAAACATCCCTCTCTAACTCTAGACTCTCAGCTCTATGAAGGCAGGAACCATATCTGGTTTGTTCTAAGCATGGGATTTCCAGCCCCTAGCACAGACCTGGCACACTATAAGCTTCCATGAATATAAGTAGAATGAAAGAATAAACAAATAGCCTCAAGGAAAGAAGGAAGAATTGCGTAGTAGACTGGACTCTTCCATCTTTGGACAGCTCTATTAGGAAGATCCTACTGTGGATCAAGGTAACAACAACAACAATCACCATTTATTGATCACTTGTTGCATGGCAGACTGTGTGCTAAGGAATATACAACCTCATTTAATACACACAACAAACCAGGAGACGTACTTTTATCATCCACGTTCCAATAGAAGAGGCATCTAAGGCTTAGAGAAATACAGAGACCAGAAACATTTCTTCCAGGAGCTTTCACATTGCTTCTAGAACTTTTCCTCAATAATACTTCTACATATCCCATAAAAATAATTCCAATTCCCACCAAAAAAGTGTTACATATCCGTTATGTCAAAGGTACTACAGTAAGATCTTAAAGGGATAAATAGGGAAAATAGAACACATTTCTCTTGGGGATCTTCAGTCTAGGAAAAGGAAAAGGATTGAAAAAAAAGTATGCAAATGACAATTTAAAAATATAAAGTCCAGTAGGGTCAAGGTCATAAGAGAAGGGCTAAATGGAAGGTCAAATGAGAGAACAGTTATAATCTGGTTGGAGGATCAAGAATTCCTTCATAGGAGGTGGCAGTATGTCAAATATGCCTTGAAGGAGGGATAAAATATTAACAGGCAGAATTAAAAGGGAAGAGAGAGGGAGAGCAATTCAGTAAAAGGCAACAGTCCAAGTATAGTAAGAGAGGCATGAGCCCGTGGTGGGAGGGGAGGGTGTCCTCCAGTTTGCCTGCAACACAGAGCACATGAAAAAACAACAGGACTTAGGGAAGTGAGACCAACTGGAATATACTACCCAGGGCTCCCCATTGCAGCCAAGGGATCCATACTTAAGTATTTCCTATATAAGGAAAGGTTCTTAAGCAGAGAAGGGCCATAATGTTCAAACCCTCCTGCTCCACCAAAAGCCATCCATTCAGGCTGCTGGTGGGTCCTTGGGCCAACAGGGATACCTCATCCATTCAAGCCCTTACTACTTCTACGCTTTGTTACCTGCTGGGACCACAACGGCAGGTGAAAGGTCTGGAAGCATTGGTAGTGCAGGTGAGGGCAGCCCCTTGGTGGCCGCCCAGCCGATCAGGCAGTGGTGGAGGCAGCAGCACCCCCAGGTCCCCCCACTGCTCTACGTGGACCTGGGTTGAAACAACAGAGCAAGTGATGGGCAGGCACTTTGTGGGGGCCTTGTGGATGGAGCTAGAACATAGGGTCCCCAAGTCCCATTGTTGGCAGGTGCTGGCACCTAGATGCACATCCAATGCAGGCACTTCTGGCTGCAAAAAAGCTAATGAGTAGACCTTGATGTACTTCCCTGTGTGAAATCATGTCTTGGAAATGAACATTCTTTAGTCAGTGACAGCCACAAAAATGAATTTTTTCTATCAACAAATAATTTGGAAATTATTAGAATAATTGCATGAATGATGTACACTAGTATTTATAGCACTTTTATGACATAAGGTTTAGCTAGAGAATAAGAAATACATTTTCCATTTTTTTATTCACTTATATATATAAGCATAGCAGTTGAATGTTTTAAATATCAGTCAGGTTTGCAGCCATTCATTTGCATGGAGACGGCAAGCTGTCAGAGAGAGGCTGGGCAGCAGATGAGGGTATGCAAAGAAAAACTTCCTCCACACAGTGGCTGACCTGACCTCGGTACAGCCATAGCTGTTGCCTCCTACCCCACTGAGTTCTGTCCTATGATATCTCCAGCCAACTCCCCTAAGACAACACATTGGCATAATATGGATCTGGTTTTCCCTCAGAGGTGGAAGAGACTGTAACTAGAACACAACAGCTTTATTGACTGATTAACTTGCCTAAAGTTTAGGTGAGATGTATTTACTCACTTGAACACGTGTAATGATTGAAGGCTTGCTATGCGCCAGGCACCGTGCTAGACTCTTGGGACACAGCAATGAGAGGGGTAAGTAAAGGAACCTAGGGAGGAAGGACAGCAACCCAGCCTGACAGAGTAGGAAAAGCTTTCCAGAGAAAGTGATGTCAACACTGAGACCTGGGAGATGAGGAAACATTAGAAACTCTGGAATTGCTGGAGAGGAGAGAAAGGAAGAAGAAAGTGGGGTGGGGGGAGGAAAGGGAGAGCATAACTGCTGCTCCTGCAGGAAGAACAATAAGGACAAAGGCCTGGGAGAGAGAGAGAGAGGAAGTGTAGTCCTTTGGGGGAACTGAGGTTCTTTTTAAGGCTGGAGCATGAATCACGAGGTACGGAGTGGTGAGAGATGAGACCACGGTGGCAAGTAAGGGCCAGTTCACAAAGGGCCTTGTGAGCCATTTTAGGGATCTGGGCTTTATCATGAGAGTAATGGAGGGGTATAGAAAAGATTTAAGAGAAGACCGATGTGGTCAGATTTGCATTTGAGAATGGGTGCCCTAGGTGCATCTCAGGGACTAGATGGGACAAGGATACACTGGGAGCAGCAAGACAAGTAAGAATGCTTGCTGTGGTGAACAGGGTGAAAGATAATGGTGTCTGGAGCTAAATTAATGACGACAGGAATTAAGAGAAGTGGGTGTTTCAAACACTACTTATAAGGAAGAACTGAAAAGACCATGGTGATTGACAGATGGTGTTATGGACTGAATGTTTGTGTCACCCTCCTCCTGATTCATATGTTGAAGCTCTAACCCCTACAGTGGCTGGATTTGGAGTTGAAGTCTCTAAGGAAGCAATTAAGGTTAAATGAGGTCATAAGGATGGGGCCCTGATCCAATGGGATTAGTGGCCTTATGAACAGAGACACCAGAGAGCTCTTGCTTGCTTGCTCTCCCCCACCCACCCACCCAATGTGAGAACACAAGAGAAGACAGCCATCTACAAGCCAGGGAAAGAGCCCTCACCAGAAACTGAATTTGCCAGCACCTTGATCTTGAACTTCTCAGCCTAAAGAATGTGAGAAAATCCATGCCTGTTGGTTAGGACACCTAGACTGTAATATTTTGTTATAACAGCCCAAACAGGCTAATACAGGTGGGAATTCAGGGAGGGGAAGGGGTCCAATGGAACATCCAGGGCTCTAACTTGGTCGCTAGATAGCTTGGAGCACAGCCACTGATAAAGAAGCACAGGAGAAAGAGGCTTAAGGGGGAGGGCGAGTTCAGTTCTGGGCAGATACAGATTGAGAGACTATGGGTATCCCTGTGGAGATGCCCATTAAGCAGTTAGCTACAGAAGTCTGGAGCTCTGGAGGAAAAGGCATACCAGAGATGTAGATTAGGGAATAATCAGCACACAAGTGATAATTAAAGCCTTGAAATAGATAAGATTTCTCAGGAAGAGAATGAGGATGAATGAAAAGCAAAAAGCCTGAGGACGTAAGTCAAAATATAGCCAATATTTAAGGAATGGGAAAAGGAAAAAGAAGAGGTCTTAAGAAAGATTTGAGAGTGAAACAAACCAACAAAAAAATCCAAGAAAGTATGGTGGACAAAGCAAAGGAGGGGAAGGGATCAAGAAGGAGGTCTGAGCAATAGTGTCAGATGTTAATGGGAGATTAAGTTAGAAAAGGACAGAAGTGGGTCACGGGTTTAGCAGCAAGGAGGATGCTGATGATTTGGAAAAGGACTTTCAGTGGAGCAGTGGGGGCACAGCTGGGATGCAGAGAGTTAAGGGCTGAATTAGCAGAATAAACTTTGAGAGAAATGGAAGCAAAATAACACGAGAAATAAAAGTTAATGCATACTTGCACAATTTTTTACCCTTGAGTTGTAATTTTTTTAAATAGATGTAAATAGTAAGACAGAATTCATTACTAGAAGGCATAAAGAGATACTTTATTTGTGCAATGCTATTTTTTAAATTAGGCTCTTTGGCAGGTTAGAAATGAAGTCACATTTTAACCTCATGTGGATCTAGATTGGTATATTTTGTTCAGATTAGCTTTTAATAGAAATAAACCCTAGTGAATCTCTGAGCTTTCAAAACTGTTACTTATGTTTATTTGCAAAGCGGCTTGAGAGCAACTACAAATGCATTCTGAAACCAGGCAAATTCCAGGAAAGTTATCTTTGTGTATTGTAATGTTGATCGCCATTCTTGTGATCTGGAGATAATAATATTCTGTACCTTATTATAATCAAATGATCTGCATTGACCCAGGGCTCTATTAATCTATTGCTGAGATACAAATCACTGGATTACGGTGAGAGTCTGGGAAGAAACTAATCCTGGCCCTCTCCCTCTTCTCCTCCCCTTTTCCGTCCCTCATTAATCATCCAAATGTGAAGAGCTTAAATCAACTGCTGACAAGATCCCGGCTAGTGTTATTTTGAGATGACTCTGTTTACCTGTGAGTTTTAATTTCTCTGCAAGTTCTTTCCTGGTCTCAAGTCCCCAAATGTAGTGGAGGATTCTGCCACTCTCTTCCTCCCTCCCAATTCTAGAACTTGGCCCACCTAGGACCCATTACCTTCTCAATTCCCTCTGATTCTCTTCTGGCCCACCCAAGACCAGGCAGATATTATCCAGTCTTTATTCAGGAGAAACCGGCTCTAACTGCTTGTGTAGTCTTCCAAACTACCTGTCTTTCCCAGCTCGTGATTTCAAAAATACAAAAGGTAAAAGTTAACTCTTCTTTTATCCGCAGTCGGCTCTGTCAGCCCATCCCTGGGGCATGAAGGTCAGTCTCATAATGCCTCAGACTGACACAGAGGTACAAAATCTACAGGAGGGGCAGGTGGGAGGGACACATTAGTTTATATCTCAAAATATTATCTTGCCACTTTAGCAAATAAAAGAAGGAAGAAGGAAAGGACAGGAAAAAAGCAATTGGATATAAGAAAAATTAAAGCACCCATCATCCAACATCATAATCACTGGGGACAATATTCGTATATATCTTTTCAACTTACTATCTGTTTCTATGTGTATGTATATATTTCTACTATGCCTATCTTTTGCTTCCTGTAAGCTGCAACCTGCTTTATGTAATTTAATCATTCACATACCCCTTGCATAAGATTATTTAATTCTGGAAAAACTTGCTAAGTGAGAAAACAGTAATTTTTAAATTTCCATTAATTTTAATGGGAAAAATTATGATACATTTCATCTCAACCTATGGTACCCAAACAATTTTCAGATCGCTAACAAATGAAAACAAATTATATAAGTAATGGACAACAATATATGAAAGTATATTAATATGGTTTGTACATTGACTAAAATATAATAAAGTTTTATTATTCTCACAAAATGAGGAAGAAGAGTCTTAATAGTGGGTGTTGGCTGGGACAGTTGTGAGGGAGTAATTCTTTCGGAAGATGACTACTCTAAACACCATTTTCTTTACCAACTTTTCAAACTTTTGGGGATTCATGGTTATTATTTTGCATAATATAATTTTGCACTGAAACGGGACATAGAAATAAGTTAGAACACTGAAAACCACTTTTAGGGCAAAATAAAGGCAAAATCTGCCAGTCCTTAGTAAGATATGGAAAGAACACACAGAGATGCTTTATCTCTATCCCACTTATTAGTGAACACACACAAAGCAATCATTTTGGAATCACCAAACATGGTGCCCAAATTCACTGTTTTCATATTGTATTATTTGATTAGAATCTATAGTGTTGAGAAAACTGGTGAGTGTTCCTTACCCTACAAGCATAATGTTTCTTATAATATATCTATTTAGTGTTTCTTGGATGAAAAAGGTTACTTTTTTTTGGAGTTGTATGAAAAGTGGTATAGCTATTAAATAGCCATTATGGCAAAAAAAATCATTAAAGGAACAGTCATTATATGAAGCAAATCTATATATGAAAACATCATTTCATGCCAGTAACTATGACTCTACAACAAGATTTTAATTGGCCACATAAATTCCATTATGTAAATGCACCGTAATTTATTCAAACAATTCCCAATTGTTGGAAATTTAGTGATTTTTTTTAGATTTCATTGTTATAAACAATAACATGGATGAACATTCTTGTGGTTAAGACTCCAGGGAGGTTATGTACAAGTATTAGCTTTGACCTGGAGCTAGATTCCAATTTTTCTGATTCCCAAATTAATATTTTTTTCTCTATACCAAATTGAGGAGACTTGGATCACATCAGATTTGCTATACATGGATTCTGCACAAACACAGAAATAAACACATAAAGATTCCATGAACACACACACAGAAGTTTATGTTGATTGCCCAATTCAAGTGAATGCAACTCTCGCTCCAAAGCAACTGACTGACAGTTTATTAAATGATATGCCTTTTGAGACATATGGTCAAGAAAAAGAAGTGATTCTTGTCCAATTTACATTGTCCTAATGGCTTGGATTGGGAATCCCTCCTGAATGACTCTGTGACTCAATGCCTGTGGGCCAGAGCCTCTTTGAGAGTGTTCCAACTTTCCTTACTTAACTAAGTAGGGGGAAAACTGTATTAAGCCCAAAAAGAAAAAATCAGCTCTCACTCTAATTCTTCTACCTTTATCTTTGTCTCTTTATTGACTTACAAAGGTAATTAATATGGAAAAACTCTGGTGAGCCATATGGCCACAGTGCTTAGCACTAATCATGTTGCATAATGATTAACACACACACACACACACACACACACACACATACATTACCTGGGTTTGCACACATAAGCAGAAATGAACTTGGTGACAAATGTAATTCAAGCAAGACTCCATGACCTTTGAAAGGTATAATCTAGTATGGATTGAAAAGTAAAACTGAATGTGTTTTCATAAACAGAGAAATAAATGGCTCAAATGCATATTTCAAATTCAAATGTGACATTTTCCTGATGAACCATGGGTCCTGGCCAAGAAGAATGCCATGTTGTAAGCAAGTTTTCTGTAGATGCTACCAATCTACTTCCAATCTAACAAATTCCCTTAGCTTCTATCTCCAGTAGTTGATATAAAAAATATAGTATATTGAGTTATTTATCCATCTTGTTCAAGAGGGATAGAGTAAAGTTTATATAAATTCTGCCAAAAAGAGTCCAGAATTGGTGAGGTGAATTGACTTCCCTTTGACTGTTTCTGAAGTGGATTTCCTTGAAAAAGAGAGGTGTTTGCTTCATAAATAGCAAATCAATGGCCACTTACCTTTCTTCATTCCCTTTACAAGGAGCAGCCTAGGGCAGTGAAAGGCTCCCCAAACAAGGGAGAAATGACAAAGAGGTGCTACTGTGGCTTAACGGACCCCTGGAGTATGTCCCCACAACCCCAAAGCCCCCACAGCAATCACCAGCAACTTCTAGCAACCATCTGCTATTATGGAAACCAGAAACAGAGAGTGTATCTTTTCCTCCCACTTCTGAATGCTCACAAATGCCTCTTAATGACAGAACCTAAAAGGAAGCAAGTTGGCAAAGGAACCTGGGAAATGTAGTTTGTAGACTCCCAGAAGCAGCAGTACAGAACCAAGTACAGAAGAGTAGGTGTTCAGCTTAGAGATCACAGGTAAATAACTGGCATGCTTCTAAAGGGAAAAACAGAAGGAGAAAAACAAAACAGAATTAAGGAATTCAGAGGAAACACTGACAATACAGAGAACTTTAAAACAATTTAAGTAATAACAACTTCAAAAACTGAGACGGTATAACATTCACACAACAGAACAAGACATTCTTAAAATAAGTGAACTTTCAAAAAAAAAGGAAAGAGTTCTTGAAAATTAAAATCATCATAACCAAATTTAAAAATAAAAGTTCAAAGGAAGGCTGGGAAGATTAGGGCAAAAAATCTTCCATTAAGCTTTTTTTAAAAATACTGATAGAAAGTAGAGAAAAGACAAGAAAATTACAGCAGCTTCTGAGGAGCACTGTCATCTGAACAACAGAAATTCCAGAAAAAGAAAACAAACCAAAGCAAAAGTAGAGGGTATGCTATAAAAGATATAATAGAAGAAAATTTCTCAGAACTGAAGAAAATAAATCTACAGTTTGAAAAGACCCATGCAAGTACCCAAAAATACCAACACACGTCATCAGAAAACGTTAGCATACCAGGGATAAAAAGAAGATCCTAAAAGTTTAAATAGAAAGAAAGGAGGACATATCAAAGATTCAGAAATAAGAATGTCATCAGATGTCCAAAAAGCAAAAATAAGGCAGGAGATGGGGGGACGGTACAGGGAGGCATAGAAAATGTCATTAAACTTCTGAGGAAAAAATTATTTCCAACTTAGAATTCTTTCCCACCCACATTATCAAACAAAAGATAAAATAAAGATATTTTAAGAATACAAGGTACTCCTCAGACAATCTATCTCCCAAGCATTGCTTCTCCGAAAGCTATTATAGTATAAATTCCAATAAAAGAAGGATGCAAACCACAAAGTCACAACGTCCAAAAACAAGAAGTTAAAGAAGGAGAAAGGTGAGGAGAATTTAGGAGAGAATGGTTCCTGGATGGAGCTCTGCAACGGCCTAGAGATCCCAGGTTGGAGCCTTAGAATGAAAGGCTCCAAAAGAGTTCTTTAAGATTATCTGGTGGGTGTGGCTGATCAGAAAGGACATTTACCATTCTGTCAGAATGTCTGGGGAAGAAGTAATGATAGGCACATAGAAACGAAACACAAGGGGAAAAAACTCAGCAATTATAAACTCCAGGAAAAAAACCCCAAAAAGTTATAAAAGAAATGTAATCACATTACACTTAATGATAATGCTGTGAAAAATATTTATGTAGTCAAAAAAACATAAACAATGCATACTGATTTCACCAAAAATGTACAATATGACTGTATTAGGAGGATGGGAGCAGAAGCTTAGATGGGGTTAGTGGAGAGCACTGGTGTTGAGGGAGTACGAGAGAGAGGAAACATCAACTTCTCTAGTAGAAAATCAGTAGAATATATTTAAAACTGGAAAACTAATATCATTTAAGCATGAAGATCCATTTTACAGACGATAAAATAAATGCTTTTAAATTGTAACCTCCTGCAGGTTATACATGTAGAACTGGTAAGATTCCAATCCTAATCTGTTATGCAAAATCTGTGCTTTTAACCCTCTATGTGCTGATTCCGCCTCACTAAGGATGTCATCTTTTACATCCCAGGTGTTTAAGCTCTAAATCCTACTCTACAAGATGTGCATTTCTAACATCACAGAGTCTCACATAGCATCACATTAGGGATATTACTCAGAACTTATTGCAGAGAAGAATTGTAACAAACCATTTGTCAGTATAATATGCTAACAGCAAATAATAGCACATCCTTTGACCCACATCCTCTGAGAGTGAACTATCATTCCAAGATCTTCTTACAATTTTAGGAAATCATTTTAAAATAGATTATTCTCATTCCTGACTTCTTAAAAATAAAGTAATAGGGCCAGCCCACTTATGTAGTGGTGAAGTTCACAAGCTCCATTTCAGCAGCCCAGGTCCACAGGTTCAGATCCTGGGCACGGACGTACACATTGCTCATCAAGCCATGCTGTGGCAGCATCCCACATACAAAATAGAGGAAGATTGGCACAGATGTTAGCTCAGGGCCAATCTTCCACAACAAAAAAATAAAAAATAAATAACTAGATAAAGTAATAATCATTGTTAACTTTTTATTAATGATTCAATGCCACTGCTTATATCCTTTCATAGAAATGCCATTTTTCTTTTTTTCTTCTTTTTTTTTGGTGAGAAAGATTGTTGCT
The DNA here is from genome assembly GCF_021613505.1 of Equus quagga. Lineage (NCBI taxonomy): Eukaryota > Metazoa > Chordata > Mammalia > Perissodactyla > Equidae > Equus > Equus quagga. The sequence goes on from NC_060272.1 coordinate 97,189,169, forward strand.
GAGCTAACATCTGTGCCAATCTTCCTCTATTTTGTATGTGGGATGCTACCACAGCATGGTTTGATGAGCAGTGCATAGGTCCATGCCTGGGATCCAAACCTGTGAACCCCAGACCACCAAAGCAGAGTGCAGGAACTTAATCACTACACCACTGCGCTGGCCCAGAAATGTCCTTTTTCATATTGCAGGCTACTTCAGAGGAATTTTAAAGTAAATTGCAGGTCTAACATAGGAGTTCTTGGCCAGCTATAAATTGGAATCACCTGCAGAGTTTTTAAAACTACTGATCCCTAAGTCCCACTACAAACCAATTAAAAATCAGAATCTCTGGGAGTTTTAAAAGCATCCCAAGCGAGTTTGTCACGTAAAGCCAGTGTTGAAAACCATAGGTCTAGAACAGTGATTCTCAAGTGTTGTTCCCAGATCAGCAGCACCAACATCCTCTGGGAACTTGTGAGAAATGCACATCCTGGGCCCTGACTCATACCTGCTGAATCAGATACTCTGGAGGGTTGGGCCAGCAATCTGTGCTGGAACCACCCCTCCAAGTGAGTCTGATGCACACATGTATTGATCTCCTAAGGCTGTCATAGCAAATTACTATAAACTGCGTGGCTTAAAAAAACAGAAATTGGGGCCGGCCCCATGGCTGAGCAGTTAATTTCACTCACTCTGCTTCGGCAGCCCAAGGTTTCACCGGTTCGGATCCTGGGCATGGACATGGCACCGCTCATCGGGCCATGCTGAGGCGGTGTCCCACATGCCACAACTAGAAGGACCCACAACTAAAAAATATGCAACTGTGTACTGGGGGAATTTGGAGAGAAAAAGCAGGGGGGAAAAAAGGAAGAAGATGGCAACAGTTGTTAGCTCAGGTGCCAATCTTTAATAAAAAAAAATTTTTTTAAACCCAGAAATTTATTTTCTCACAGTTCTGGAAGTGTTGGCAGGACTGCACTCCCTCCAAAGGCTCCTTCTGCTCCTTGCCTCTTCCAGCTTCCGGGGCCGTGGACAGTCCTTGTGGAGGCATCACTCCAGCCTCTGCCTCCATCTTCACATGGCCTTCTCCTCTGTTTGTCTCTGCCTTCTCCTCTCTATCTCTTTCAAGGACACTTGTCATTGGACTTAGTGCCTACCTAGAGATTCTTAACTTTATTACATCTGCAACGACACCATTTCCTCTCACATTGACAGGTTCTGGGGACATATCTCTTTTTAGGGGGGGCACCATTCAACTCACTACAACAGTCAAGTTTGAGAAGCACTGATAGAGGAAGAATGAATGGGGAAAGTCCGTGTCAAAAGATACTTTCTTTAATTTTACACGAATCCTCCACTCTCTTTTCATTTTCTCCTCTTCATAGTCTTGTTCGCTCCCTTCTCTTCTTTTATCTGATTATGTTTTTCGATTTCTTTTTCACTATTTAAACTTTTTCTCTTTCTACACCTTCTCTAAAGAAGAATCTTTCCATTATTCCTTGACTCTTCTCCTTATAGTCTTATTCACACTGGAAACCTTGCATTTCTATTTTAGAAGAAAATCCAGGGTAGCCTCCAAATAAAGCTGCCTTCCTTAGATGAAATATCAGAATTATGTTGCACATAAGGTGTGATCAAAACTGATTTTAGAATTAATACTACAGACAATTTAATGCTGCATATAAATTTTGAGTTCTAACTTTTTAATGATTGCAACTAGTGCTCTCTAGTGGCCAATGTAGGAACTGATAGTAAAAACATATTGAGTATCTAACGTGTGTCAGACGCTGTCAATGTCTCTACGAGATACCTAGACAAATAAACTACATACTCTGTCCTTCAGTTGTTCAGCTTTTTCCCACATTATTTCAGAAATGCTAGAAAAATATATGATTGAAATATTTATTTCACTAGAAAGTCTATGAAAACTATTTTGAGTTCATTAGGCTGACTATGCAGATTTTCCAGAGAGCAAGATTTTTCTTGCTGAAAAGAATAATTCCAGAAATTTCATATGTATGAAAATGAGTGAAATTTATAACTGTAACTTAAATCAGAAACCCTGGGTGTGATTTAATGAATCAGGCATGTTGACATGGAAATTTTAACTCTTTGAAATTCCTTTACTTATAATGTAATCATTATATACCTCTCTGCCTTTGAAATAGCAGTTAGTTCAAGATAACTGATGGAGCATACACATTTCCTTCTCCTTCCTCCCCAAATCCCATTGAAATCATAAAAGAAATATAAACATGAGAATAAATCTGTAGAGAGTTGACTAATGGAAAAGGTGGCATCATCAGACCACAAGAAAGTGCAGTTTTGACAAAAATGTATGGAGTATGTGTACAGAAGATTCATGTCAGGTATGCGAGCTTGAGGTCAGTACAGGGTTTTCCAAGGGCTGTGTTGGTAGTCACAAAAAGAGGAGGCCCTTAGGGAAGAGGAGGTCACAGCAGGAAAGGAACTAGGGGGATGCAGAAGAAGCCACAAATTAGAGCAGGCTGTGACCTGAAGAAATAGAAGTTTCTGGAGATGCTGAGAGAACACTGGACACTGGATCCCAACAGCACATGGAACTAATGTCGGAGCAATTGTACTCATTATTAAAGGATCAGGCAGTCTCCTGAGGCTGGAGGATGTGAGGACACCAAGACAACAAATTGCTGGGTTTCAAATAGCTAAAGTTTGCAAACTATTTGTTTTTTTTAAATGAATTAGAATGGTCTTGCTATCCCTACAATAATATCACCATCATTCACTTGCACTTAATATACTTCATTGGTTGAGAAAGAAAGGGGCAGTTAGAGCTGGCCTGAGGGTGATAGGAACTGACCACACAGGGTGTATTGTACTTGGGAATATTATCCATCATCTGTATCACAGAGGGCAAAACCACCTAGGATGATACATTTTATGGAATTTGCTCAGGGAGCCTGTCCTGGTGAGTCAACTGATGTGTTGTTCACAATCCTCCAGCTGAGGGAGTCTCAACCAAGGTTTGGCCCACACTTAGCTGAATGACGAGAGTAGAGCATCAAGGAAAAAAAGGCCACTCCTTCAGTACCCCCAAACCCAAGCCAGCTTACCTACCCAAAATAGCCCCAAGCATGCACATTCCTTGTTATAGGCTGAAATGTGTCCCCCAACAAATTTACAGGTTGAAGCCCCAGTACCTCAGAATGTGACTATATTTGGAGAAGTGGCCTTTTTTTTTTTTTTTTTGAGAAAGATTAGCCATGAGCTAACATCTGCAGCCAATCCTCTTTTTGCTGAGGAAGACTGGCCCTGAGCTAAAATCCGTGCCCATCTTCCTCTATTTTATATGTGGGGCGCCTGCCACAGCATGGCTTGCCAAGCGGTGCCACACCCGCACCCGGGATCCGAACCGGCAAACCCCTGGCCACCGAAGCGGAATATGCACACCTAACCACTGCACGACCAGGCCGGCCCCAGAAGTGGCCTTTGAAGAGGTGATTAAGGTAAAATGAGGCCTCTGGGGTAGCCCAAATCCAATCTGACTAGTGTCCCTATAAGAGGAGGAAATTTGGACACACAAAGGGACACATGGGATGCACACACACAGCATGAGAGGATACAGTAAGAAGATGGCCATCTGTAAGCCAAAGAGAGAGGCCTCAGGAGAAACCAACACCTTGATGTTGGACTTCCAGCCTCCAGAACTGTGAAGAATAAATTTTTATTATTTAACGCATGCAGTCTATGGTATTTTGTTAGGGCAACCCTAGCAAACTAATACATTCCTCAAGGTTTGATGTCTGATTTTTCGTTTTCTGTCACCTAAGCTAGGCTCCCTCATATCTTTTTTTCTGCTATTAAAGTCCACCTACCAAAAATCACCAAAACACACCTGTGGTCAAATAAAAAAAGATGGAGTTACTAGCTTCCTGCAGCAAGGGGAACACACGCCATGAGAACTTGACACATCTCCAACTAGGGCAGTTAGGGAAGGGGACTTACAGGTTTTGGGGACAGGGTTTGTTATCAGGTGGCTTTAGGGCAGAAGATAATGAGCAAGGTCTGGACAGGGATAAGTCAGAATTTATAAACTAGGTGAGTGAGAACTATCAGTGGTTTTTATCCCTAAAAGATACAAGTCCTTATGCAGTTACTATTAGGTCCAGTTTGTGACCTTATCTTGAATGAGCTGGTGTTAAAGAGGTCAGAGCTTAGTTTGTCGCATCTCATGGTTTGGTACAAGTTTATCTGCTCTGCAAGTTATGGCACAGTTTTGCAAGTTGTGGTTTCTGTTCCATTTCTCACTACTCAGAACCTTTTTGTGCTTACCTCGGTGACCCCAGATGTGGTCCGCAGAGCTGATGTGGCTACGTGAGCACTGGACCCATGGAGAGTGACTATGCTAACTGTCTGGGATTCCAAAATTCCTTATCTGCTTACAAACCACCATGATGCTAAGATTAAAAAGAGGCAATAGCATGTGAAAAACTAAAAGTTCAACATGCCCAATTAACATAAATTTACTTTTTCATGTCAACTGAGATCCAAACAGTGGGATTATGTTAATAATTTAGCTTGAAAGTTAAAAATGGGGCTCTGGGGTCAGAAAGACCTTGATTCAATTCCCATCACCCTGGCATAGTTGCAGGATCTTGGGCAAATTATTCAACACCTCTGGCGCAATTTCATTACCAATAAAATGGCATAAATAATAGTACTTCCCTCATAGGGTGATTGTGAGAATTGAATAAGTTAATGAATGCAGTCTAGTTATCTGCTGCTACGTAACAAACAACTCTAGAACTTAGTGGCTTAAAACAGCAGTTTTATTTTGATCATGATTTGGTGGGTGAGAAATTTCGTAAGGGTTTGGCTGAGTGTTCATCTCTGCTCCACAAAGCATCAGCTGCGGTGATTCCATTGAGGCTGGAGGTGATTCCATTCCAGGATGGCTGTCGGGTGGGAGACCACCCAGGGCTGTCAGCCAGAGGCCTCAGTTACTCTCCAGTGGGCCTCTCCACAGCGCAACTTATGCTGACAGTTCGGCAACTGGATTGCAAGAGTTCCTGTTCCAAGAGGCCTGAATAAAAGCCAGAAGCCTTTTTTTAACATAGCCTAAGTCCCAGAGAGTCATTTCTACTGCATTCTACTGATGAAGCATGTCACAACAGCCAGCATAGATTCAAGGGGAAGAGAATGAAACCCTACCTCTCACTGAGTGGGGTGCTAAAAAAGTTTGTGGTTATCTTGAATCTACCACACATGTGAAGTGTTTAACACAGTAACCACCACCACACTCTTTGAGCTGTTACAATCTTTAGAGTTACTACTGGACCAAACATAGGACACAAGATAGCTTTTAGTTTCCTAAAATCAGCATAGGAACAAAAAGTAAACATATATTTTGCTTTCCTGACAGAACTTTCATCACTTTTATTAACTCTATATTGCTTCAGGGAATGTTTTCCCAGGCTTCTTCAACAATCATAACCACCACAGGTGCTAATGATAGTTTTTCAGAGATGTGTGAACTTGTTGAAACATATTTTAAATAATCACTTGTCCAGATTTCTCAAGAGGCATATCATAAAGCATTCCCTGCACCAGCTGTCTCTTGCAATGGCTGTCAGGCCGAAGGTGGGAAGAGCTTCCTCAAACATTAAATCAAACCCCTTCCTCTCATCCCAGCCCGTACCCAGCACTCTCTGCTTCCATTGGATAAAGCATAATAACTGGTGATCCAGATGCCTGAGAGAGGAGGACGCTGGTGACCAGCCTTGAGAGAACAGCGACAACCTACTGGATTATTTTCCAGTCCCATTTTTTAAGGGGAAAGAAGATTTAGGGTAACAATAAAAATTGCCTTCATATATCTGAAGGGCTGCCATAAGAAAAGTAGACTTACTCCCAAAGTAAAAACTTCTTTTAGGGGCTGGCCCCGTGGCTGAGTGGTTAAGTTCGCGCGCTCCGCTGCAGGCGGCCCAGTGTTTCATTAGTTCAAATCCTGGGTGCGGACATGGCACTGCTCATCAGACCACGCTGAGGCAGCGTCCCACATGCCACAACTAGAAGAACCCACAACGAAGAATACACAACTATGTACCGGGGGGCTTTGGGGAGAAAAAGGAAAAAATAAAATCTTTAAAATAAAAAAAAAAAATTAAAAAAAAAACTTCTTTTAAAAATTTTAACTTGAATCAGTGTGTGGAAGTTAAAGTAGACCTTGGTTCAATAAAAACATTTTCTTTGTCTTAGAGCTGTTCCAAAATGGAACAGATGCCTCAGGAAGTAGCAGCCTTTGGTTCCCTGAAGGGCTAGCAGCAGGGTCTGGATATCTGTTTGGTAGGCACGTTACAGACGGGATTCCTACAACTGTTGGTCAGGAAAAGCTTGTTCATATGAGATCAAAAATCCTCCCACTCTGGGATTATATCATTTAAAGTGTGAGTAAGAGTCACTTCCTGTTTTTCTGACGTCTTTTACAATCTACAATTCTACAATCTACATGCAAAAACCATTCCTTCCCAGGTGGGCAACAGGTTAGAGGTTCAACAGATGCATCCAGCAGAATTTGGGAGAGAAGCAACTCTTGTCAGCAATTGCAGGATGTGCCCTTGAAGAGTAATTACTGGAAGAACCATCCTACAGAAGCTCCACATTTGTGTCAAGGCAAAAAGTCTAAAGGTGCTATACAAACAAATGCAAATGGAGATATACAGGAATTGGACACAAAAAGATGTGACATCTGTTGGTTTGGGAGCACAGGAAAGTTGGTGCACAAGCAACAGTATTTTAAAGCAGAAGAAATATATAAGAGTCTGGTAGAAACCTTGAACTTAGTAGCATTTATGCAGTACCTACAAAACTCTGCCTTGGGCATGCCAGGACTAGGTAAGAGCCAGTTTTGGCATGTTGATGGGAGTGCTTGTATCATTAGGCTGGGAAAGGACTTCAGTGGCTAAGGGAAAGGTTATCACAAGACTGAAGATCACCATCTCCACATAGACCATTCTTACAGAAAAAGTGTCTTATTTTACAGGAAGAATAATTAGAATCTTAACTATGAGGTCACCAGTGACCTCTATGTTGCTAAGATTATAATCCTAAAACTAGGACAACCTCTCTCCTAATCTTATTATTTCTTTCTGCAGCATTTCACACAATTAAAACCATTCCTTTCACTTTCTTTAAACTCTTTTCTCCCTTGGTTTCAATGACTCTGCACTCTTCTTGTTTCTTCCTCTCTCTGTCTACTCCTTCCAAGTTAGCTTCCTTTGCTGGCCCTTCTTCATGACATCACCTCTAAAGGTTGGAGTTCTTCAAGCTCCAGCAATGGCAACTATTCTCTTTCTATATCATTATATACCATCTATACTGCCTATACACTTATCACCCCAAATGTGCATCTTGAGACCAGAACCTCTCCTCAGAGCTCCACTATCATATATCCAACTGCTTGCTTGACATCTACACTTATATGTTTCACACATCTTAAATTCCACATATAGAAAACACATCTTTTGATTTTGCCCCCACCCACACTGCTCCTTGTGCTCTCATTGCCACCCCTGCCCCAAATCTCTTGCCCTTTGAGTCCTCCCTACATCAGTAAATGATACATTATCATGTAATCAGTTGTTGAGTCAGACACTCAAGAATCATCCTTGACTCCTACTTTTCCCTCATTCCACCACATCCAATCTTCATTAACAAGTTCTGTTGAGTCCACATACAAAATATATCTAGAATCTATCCACTACCTAACTTTTCACTGCCAGAACCCTAATGCAAGCTACCCTGGACACTGCAGTGGTCTTCATAACAGGTCTCCCCACCTCCACCTCAACAACTCTCAATCCACTCTCCACATGGCAACCACTATAGCTCTGTTGAAAAATAATTTCTTTTTCTTACACATGTATTTCCATTTTTCCTCCCTCAAAGGGCTGAAGAAGAAAAAGGCTTACAGAATTCCTACTCAACTGTAATAACAGCTTAGGTATCATTCCTTACTATTTCTAAGAGGCAGTGTTTCTGTTCTCGGTAATCCTCTTTTCCATTGTTCTTTTCCTGTTCATATGTCAATAAAATGCCTAAGGAATATGTCCCCCATATGGCAAGGGAGTCCACTTTTTGACATGCATCTTAGCCAAACTAGCTCCATAGTTGTCTTTTTAAAAGATAAATTGATTCGTGTGACTCTCCTGTTTAAAACTTTTCAACAACTTCTCTTTGCACCAAAAAGAAGATCTAACTCTTTCCTGGGGCCTATAAGACACCCACAGCAGCACTTCTCAAACTATTATCTATGGTAAAGGACCAGGTTATATTTTTTTTAACTTCCAGTCCCTCTCTGATGGATACTTTTATAAGATATAATAAAAATGAATTACTAGAAAAAATGAAACCAGAAAAAAGGACATCAAAATACAAGTCTAATTTTTTATTAGATTGAATAGATATAAAACCACCCTGTCAAATCATTTAAAAGGTTTTACATGCTTATTTTCAATTTCTGTATTTATGCCATCATGACCCAGTTCAAGAATTGGCTAGATGATCTGGCTCCTGCCGAACTCTCCAACTTTGTCCTAAGGACTCTCTTTCTCCTTCACTCTGTGCCAGCCCTACTTTCTGTATCTTAAATAGAACAAGCTCTTTCCAGCTTCAAGGCACATTCCTTCCCCTGGATCTGAAAGCTTCATCATCCCTCACTCCTCTGCCTGGAGAGTTCCTTCTCATCCAATCTCATTTTAACTCCATCTTCTCAAATGACTGCCTCAACTGAAGTAAGTAGCCCTGTTATTCCCGAACACAGCACCTGTCCATTTCTGCATATCACTTTTCACAATTCGTACTATTCATTTATGTGTTTACTGTTTGTCTCCTAAACCAGACCTCAGTTCAATAAAGGCAAGAACCTTGTCACTTTTATTCACCACCAATACCTGGCATACACTGGGCATTCCATAAATATTTGTTAAATGAATAAATAAATGAGAGAGGTTTTCTGATGGGGCACACTAATAGCTGAGCTATCTATCCTCAAATATTCAGCATTTGGACCAAGCCAATCCAGTGAAAACAAACTACAAAAGTATACCATTATTCTATGGCTTTGTTCAACTGTTTATTTAAATTTGAAATACCCTGAAGGATAGTACTAAATCCAAAAATATGATATAATGGCACAACTGTCTGCCATTAACTGACCTTAATGCTGATTTTGTGCAAAAGAAAAATTATTCTGAGTCTCTTCAATCCTTTTGGATAACTTCAAAAACACTCTTTTACTCACTTAGTGTAAGCATGTGGCATTTACACTCCATTGAGATAACAGCATTAGCCCACAGGAGTCAACATTTTAAAGCTAGGATTCAAAATAGCATAACTAGGGGAGGAGAGGAGACTAGCACTGTTATTTTTGTTTGTTTCATGACAGTTTTGTTTTGTGATTTTTTTCATTTTGTCTCTTATTTGTAGTCTGTTGTATAATAACCTAGATATGAAGGAGAAGTCAATCAAATACAAAAATCTTCTCCAAGCATGTAAGAATTCCCGAAACATTTGTTGAAAAAAATGTTTGACAAGCAGCTGGTATCTTAGCCAACTACTCTTAAAAAATTGAAATGTAATTTAATATCCCTACTGTTATCCTCAAGAAATTCAATTGTTAGGCATGCAGAGAACAAATTTTGAAGATATAACTATCTACATTTGAAATACCAAATAAAGCATTATGACATCCTCAAGTCAGAGGGTGGGGGCTGGAGGAGAAGTATAGGAGATAAACTACAGAAACCTTAAGTCAAAGCTAAACAATGAGGATGAGCCAAAAATTAGACTTCAGAATCTCCAACCAAATAACAAAGCAGTTGGAAAACTATGAGAAGGCCCTTCTTCAGCACTTCCTTGAATGTCTAAATTTCCTTCTCTAAGGTCAAAGGGTCCAGGTGGGAATGAGGGAGAGGAGAGAGGTTGTCTCTAGATCTTTCCCAGAGCCTAGTCTCAGTTTCCCATTATCTAAGAGGCCACTACCAAAAGAAACTCCTCCCAAAACAAACATTAACTGATCTGCTGCTCTATTTAAGAATTTATTGTTTGTCTCCCCTCCTTTAGATTTAAGATCCTTTATAGAAAAGATTTTGTCTCTCAGATTCATCCTTAGAATTCAGCTAGAGCATTGCCTCAAATACAAGAGGAGGTCGACAAATATTTAGTGAGTGAACAAATGACTTAATACTTGAGTGTTCAGCAAATGATATCTACAGCTCTGTTCAAGGTGAATGTATACTCAATCCAATTTCGTTAAAAACTGTGCACTAAATGCCAAAAAGAAGATAACTATAAATATTAACCACAGCTCCTGCTCTCCAGGAACACAGAGTCTAATTGAAGAGTCAAACATGTGCACTAAGTGGTGTAGGGGAGGAGGACATTTCCTCTCCCCAAATGTGGGTTCGTCTGGCCGGAGAATGAATTAAATTCGCATGAGACAGAACAGCAAGAGAAAATTAAACAAAGCTTTATGAGGAACCATGGCCCGGGGCCTTTCTTCCCGAAGGAAGAAAGGGCACCGAAGAAGTGGGGTGCACATAGTGGTTATATACCCCCAAACAGGGTGTTTCACATGTGATTGACTTTTACAATAGTCACAAGGCTGCTCTGTCAGCACAGCACTTGATGGAAACGGCAGATAGGTCTGCTGTCTCAGAGAATGCCGCAGGGTAGCAGGTGTGTTACCTCAGGCTGGGGGAGGGGTGGGGGTCACAGATGAGTGCCACAATCGGTTCCCAGCCCAAAGAAAGATGCTTAATCTTTAAGGAGACACCAACGTTGGGAGGGGGCAGGAAGTCAGTTACAGGAGGTTACCAGAGAAGCACAATAAAATGCAGATTTAAGTCCTTGCCTTTGGTATTGAG